>NW_025745980.1:130000-209357 GCF_021184085.1 Oncorhynchus gorbuscha | reverse complement strand
GGTTACAGACCATGTAATTAGGCCTAGGACCCCTAGACATAACGAGTCAGGTTACAGACCATGTAATTAGGCCTAGGACCCCTAGACATAACGAGTCAGGTTACAGACCATGTAATTAGGCCTAGGACCCCTAGACATAACGAGTCAGGTTACAGACCATGTAATTAGGCCTAGGACCCCTAGACATAACGAGTCAGGTTACAGACCATGTAATTAGGCCTAGGACCCCTAGACATAACGAGTCAGGTTACAGACCATGTAATTAGGCCTAGGACCCTAGACATAACGAGTCAGGTTACAGACCATGTTAATTAGGCCTAGGACCCCTAGACATAACGAGTCAGGTTACAGACCATGTAATTAGGCCTAGGACCCTAGACATAGCAGAGTCAGGTTACAGACCATGTAATTAGGCCTAGGACCCCTAGACATAACGAGTCCAGGTTACAGACCATGTAATTAGGCCTAGGCCCCTAGACATAACGAGTCAGGACCCCTAGACATAACGAGTCTGGTTACAGACCAATTGGGCTAGGACCCCTAAGGAGTCCCCATGTAATTAGACCCTAGGAACGAGTCTGTCATGGGCTCTAACATTAACAAAAAGCATTATAACAACAATAAGCTATGCAAGTGACTCTGAAAATAGCCTTGTAGTTTTTGAATTTTGTACACTTTTTGAACGGTCTTCAATGGGCAAAAACGTCATTAAAGGCATCTGGCAGAAGTAAATACAACTGCGTTTTGATGAAAAGCCATTAACACGGAAATATGACGTAGGAATGTGTCATTAATTAATGTACAGTAGTGGGAATATTATTTTGTACATTTTTCTTCACACACGTGCATTATCTTGTTTTTGAAATGTTTTACTCCTGTCGCTTTGCAATCATCAACAATATGTTATCAAATGTGACATTTCTGAAATTCATCCCTGGCGGTGCAGTTCATATATCCACTTTGTAGCACAAGGAATGTTTCTATTTGGCTCAATCTATCCTAAAGAGGCCAGGCCATTCACAGCGATACTCATGACAAGAGGAAGGTGTCCAGGGCAGATAACTGAAGTCACTGTGAATTCTGCGTCCTCATTCAATCTGATAAGTTCCACATTGGAGAGGGCAAAGAGACGCTCTGTCCTCTGATACAGCTCCTCCTCAGTCAGAACAGCCAGACCTGCATCTCTCAGAGAGAGGGTCTCCCCACTCCCTGCTGCCACATGCTGCACCTGGAGGACAAGCAGCACAGGAATAAGCTTACATGCACTCTTTTCTAAAAGGCCATATAGGACTGGAGGCTCAATCAAGCAGGTGTGAACTCACCAGGATCTGCAGGGCCTGTAAGACTGGAGGACTGCAACAGGATCCCAACACAGAGAGACCCTCATCTGTCATTCCTGAATAAATAAATATACACACATAAAACCACAGTAGTGAACCTAGTTTCCCAGGAACTGATCAAATAATAACTGGAGAATCCTGTGAAAACTGCTCTCTATCTCACCGTCCATGGCACTGACAATGAGGTGGACGGCACTGAGAAGTGAAGATCTGATCTCGTCCTCATCCTTCCCAACACATTGGTCTACAAGATCCAGTATGGCCTGGACTGTCTCCCTCTCAGACTCTTCCAGATCACCCAGGTCAGGAGTCTCACCTTCACACAACTGATCCAGCTGTGATGAGAGAGAGAGATATTCATCGTGGCTATTAGGTGTGTGTGTGTGTGTGTGTGTGTGTGTGTGTGTGTGTGTGTGTGTGTGTGTGTGTGTGCCCTGTTTCTGTACGTCTCACTCACCACACTCTCCAGCACACTGACTGCCTCTCTGTCCTCCATGGTTGTCTTGAGGAGCTGGAGCAGAGAGGAGTGTTTGGCTGCTGGCAGGACTGACAGCAGCTGGAAATGACTACTCAGTTTCTCCAGTTCTGTCAACACACAAACAACAGACAGAACAGAACGTGTTACTTGTAAAATATTGATCAATGGGTTTTTTTATATACCAAAAGTGTGGTAACTTCATAATTACTCATCAAAAAGAACAACTTAGATATTGAACATTCCATTCAGTAGACTACATGTTGACCAAACCTTCCATTCAGTAGACTACATTACATGTTGACCAGACATTCCATTCAGTAGACTACATGTTAACCAGATGTTCCATTCAGTAGACATCATTACATGTGGACCAGACGTTCCATTCAGTAGACTAAACGTTGACCAGACATTCCATTCAGTAGACTACATGTTGACCAGACGTTAAATTCAGTAGACTACATGTTGACCAGACATCCCATTCAGCAGACTACATTACATGTTGACCAGACATCCCATTCAGTAGACTACATTTCATGTTGACCAGACATTCCATTCAGTAGACTAAACGTTGACCAGACATTCCATTCAGTAGACTAAACGTTGACCAGACATTCCATTCAGTAGACTACATGTTGACCAGACGTTCCATTCAGTACATTACATGTTGACCAGACGTTCCATTCAGTAGACTACATTACATGTTGACCAGACATTCCATTCAGTAGACTACATGTTGACCAGACGTTCCATTCAGTAGACTACATGTTGGCCAGACTACATGTTGACCAGACGTTCCATTCAGTAGACTACATGTTGACCAGACATTCCATTCAGTAGACTACATGTTGACCAGACATTCCATTCAGTAGACTACATGTTGACCAGACATTCCATTCAGTAGACTACATGTTGACCAGACATTCCATTCAGTAGACTACATGTTGACCGCTAAACAGGATACATTATCCTCCACTGGCATTATTACCTTTGTTCAGATTTAAGGGGCTGTTGGCATCAAAGTCGCCTACCAGGTCCATAAATCCATCCTCTTCAATCTCATAATTCGACCTAACCTTTTCAAAGCCCCCATTGTTGGAGAAGAGGCACAGCTCTGTGGGCAAGAGCAGACAACAGTCATAACCAGTAACACACAGACCGATACAGTGGATATACTAAATACAGTGGATATAATAAATACAGTGGCTATACTAAATACAGTGGATATAATAAATACAGTGGATATACTAAATACAGTGGATATACTAAATACAGTGGATATACTAAATACAGTGGCTATACTAAATACAGTGGATATACTAAATACAGTGGATATACTAAATACAGTGGATATAATAAATACAGTGGCTATACTAAATACAGTGGATATAATAAATACAGTGGCTGTACTAAATACAGTGGCCGTACTAAATACAGTGGCCGTACTAAATACAGTGGCTGTACTAAATACAGTGGATATACTAAATACAGTGGCTATACTAAATACAGTGGCTGTACTAAATACAGTGGCCGTACTAAATACAGTGGCTGTACTAAATACAGTGGATATAATAAATACAGTGGCCGTACTAAATACAGTGGATATAATAAATACAGTGGCTATACTAAATACAGTGGCTATACTAAATACAGTGGATATACTAAATACAGTGGATATAATAAATACACTGAGGAACATAGATGCTGGCTGTGTACTTTACCATGCAGCTATACCTGGGACATTGATGAACCATACACAGTAACACACAGACAGATACCGTATATACTAAATACAGTGGATATACTAAATACAGTGGATATAATAAATACACTGAGGAACATAGACACTGGCTGTGTACTTTACCATGCAGCTATACCTGGGACATTGATAAACCATACACAGTAACACACAGACAGATACCGTGGCTATACTAAATACAGTGGATATACTAAATACAGTGGATATAATAAATACACTGAGGAACATAGACACTGGCTGTGTACTTTACCATGCAGCTATACCTGGGACATTGATAAACCATACACAGTAACACACAGACAGATACCGTGGCTATACTAAATACAGTGGATATACTAAATACAGTGGATATAATAAATACACTGAGGAACATAGACACTGGCTGTGTACTTTACCATGCAGCTATACCTGGACATTGATAAACCATACACAGTAACACACAGACAGATATCGTGGCTATACTAAATACAGTGGATATACTAAATACAGTGGATATAATAAATACACTGAGGAACATAGACACTGGCTGTGTACTTTACCATGCAGCTATACCTGGGACATTGATAAACCATACACAGTAACACACAGACAGATACCGTGGCTATACTAAATACAGTGGATATACTAAATACAGTGGATATAATAAATACACTGAGGAACATAGACACTGGCTGTGTACTTTACCATGCAGCTATACCTGGGACATTGATAAACCATACACTTCCTCACCAAACTTTCCATTGCGTTTGACCTTGAGTTCAATCAGACTGAAGGCCACGACAGTATATTCAGGAATCTTCAGTGACACATCACTATCTGTCTGAGTACTGCCGCTCTGCTTCATAGAGGCCTGTGGAGGAAATGTCAAATCAGTCAGAGATTAGTCAGTTTGGTGCCCGTTTTCCACTCATGAAAATATGATAAAAACATAATTCTCTTCAGTAGAACGCCTAGTCATCTTTCTTCCTACCTTCACGCTCAGGGCCACGCAGGCGCTCATGTTGGCTCCTGCATTGCCACGCTTCCGGACTTTGTTTGTGACCGGGCAAGGTTGTGATGTCATAATCCTCTCCGTCAACACCCCTAATATTGCCCTGGGCTTCTCCCGGGTCTGCTTGATCACAGGGTGGGTCATGTCCAGGCGTCTGCAGGAGGGACCCAAATAAATTATGTTATACAAAATATAGAGTGGGCGAGCAAATATTATTTAAAGGTACTAGTTATGCTTCATACTAGAGGGTTATTCTTGAACTGCAATGTATTTTACATCCCTCGCCTTTACAACCATGAAAACCCTTTCAAGTCTCTCTTCAACCTGTAACACTGAAGTGTTATGGATTATGCAAAATAAATGTAAAAGTCATTTCCGTTTGAGCCGACATATGCAGAGTTTACCAGGGAAATAATCATCATGCATTTCAATCTGCTTATCAATGTGAAAACAAGTCCTATAATAATGCAAAACATTATTTTGATATATTGTTTAACGAACTTAAGGAAAGCAAATGGGTTTGTCACAGTAGTGATGTGTAGAGTTGTAGGGACATGTTTCGGGGATTTAGAGACATCTATCTATTATTTTGAATGATAGAAGTAAAAGTATTTCATATATTGTATAGATCAATAAAAACAAAGGAGGCTATTAAAATACTTTTTAAAAACAAATGTAATATGTGTCCTTAAGCTTTATGTCATTAGTGTTGCCACCTTATAAATGACTCATTGAAATATATAAAAGGACATTAAGCGTTCTCTCAAGTGGCAAGCTGTTATACTAGCTAATCACACCCTTTAAGTACACTATGTCAGACATCTCAGTATTTTATTGATCATTTGGTGTGTGTCTAAATAAAAAGTGTATTTGCTGTTACACAATTTAAATGAAGGGACATTACATTTTGAGCAAAATACTTAATCATATCTCTTTAGTAAACTATTTTTTAAAAGGTTAATGACCTTAGATTTGGACATAAACGCTGCAGACTGTACATGTCGTCTCAAGTGTAAATGACCTTCCATGGTCCGGATTGAATCTAGACCCTGTGATTCTTTAGTGTTATGCTGATTGTGATAGCAGTGAGGATTCTAAGTTGTATTCTAAGTATGAATCTAGACCCTGCGATTCTTTAGTGTTATGCTGATTGTGATAGCAGTGAGGATTCTAAGTTGTATTCTAAGTATGAATCTAGACCCTGTGATTCTTTAGTGTTATGCTGATTGTGATAGCAGTGAGGATTCTAAGTTGTATTCTAAGTATGAATCTAGACCCTGCGATTCTTTAGTGTTATGCTGATTGTGATAGCAGTGAGGATTCTAAGTTGTATTCTAAGTATGAATCTAGACCCTGCGATTCTTTAGTGTTATGCTGATTGTGATAGCAGTGAGGATTCTAAGTTGTATTCTAAGTATGAATCTAGACCCTACGATTCTTTAGTGTTATGCTGATTGTGATAGCAGTGAGGATTCTAAGCTGTATTCTAAGTATGAATCTAGACCCTGCGATTCTTTATGCTGATTGTGATAGCAGTGAGGATTCTAAGCTGTATTCTAAGTATGAATCTAGACCCTACGATTCTTTATGCTGATTGTGATAGCAGTGAGGATTCTAAGCTGTATTCTAAGTATGAATCTAGACCCTGCGATTCTTTATGCTGATTGTGATAGCAGTGAGGATTCTAAGCTGTATTCTAAGTATGAATCTAGACCCTGCAATTCTTTATGCTGATTGTGATAGCAGTGAGGATTCTAAGCTGTATTCTAAGTATGAATCTAGACCCTGCAATTCTTTATGCTGATTGTGATAGCAGTGAGGATTCTAAGCTGTATTCTAAGTATGAATCTAGACCCTACGATTCTTTATGCTGATTGTGATAGCAGTGAGGATTCTAAGCTGATTCTGAGGAAGTTGCTAAATCAGTACAGTTCCTCTCTTTGTCATCTGACAGAATCTAGAAAACACCCTTTTACGATTCTTACAATGACCATGATTCAGATTAGATGCCAGCATGAGGATTGCAACCCATTTTGCCTGCTGTCTTGGGTCTAAATATTGACTCCTTGGGCAGGTGAACCGTATGATTGTAGTTAACATACCAACCTGGACTCCTTGTGAACCGTATGATTGTAGTTAACATACCAAGACTCCTTGGGCAGGTGAACCAGTTAAAACAACCTTTTTGAACCGTATGATTGTAGTTAACATACCAACCTGACTCCTTGGGCAGGTGTCATGATTGTAGTTAACATACCAACCTGGACTCCTTGGGCAGGTGAACCGTATGATTTGCCAACCTGGACTCTTGGGCAGGTGAAATGATTTAGTTAACATACCAACCTGGACTCCTTGGGCAGGTGAACCGTATGATTGTAGTTAACATACCAACCTGGACTCCTTGGGCAAGTGAACCGTATGATTGTAGTTAACATACCAACCTGGACTCCTTGGGCAGGTGAACCGTATGATTGTAGTTAACATACCAACCTGGACTCCTTGGGCAGGTGAACCGTATGATTGTAGTTAACATACCAACCTGGACTCCTTGGGCAGGTGAACCGTATGATTGTAGTTAACATACCAACCTGGACTCCTTGGGCAGGTGAACCGTATGATTGTAGTTAACATACCAACCTGGACTCCTTGGGCAGGTGAACCGTATGATTGTAGTTAACATACCAACCTGGACTCCTTGGGCAGGTGAACCGTATGATTGTAGTTAACATACCAACCTGGACTCCTTGGGCAGGTGAACCGTATGATTGTAGTTAACATACCAACCTGGACTCCTTGGGCAGGTGAACCGTATGATTGTAGTTAACATACCAACCTGGACTCCTTGGGCAGGTGAACCGTATGATTGTAGTTAACATACCAACCTGGACTCCTTGGGCAGGTGAACCGTATGATTGTAGTTAACATACCAACCTGGACTCCTTGGGCAGGTGAACCGTATGATTGTAGTTAACATACCAACCTGGACTCCTTGGGCAGGTGAACCGTATGATTGTAGTTAACATACCAACCTGGACTCCTTGGGCAGGTGAACCGTATGATTGTAGTTAACATACCAACCTGGACTCCTTGGGCAGGTGAACCGTATGATTGTAGTTAACATACCAACCTGGACTCCTTGGGCAGGTGAACCGTATGATTGTAGTTAACATACCAACCTGGACTCCTTGGGCTGGTGAACCGTATGATTGTAGTTAACATACCAACCTGGACTCCTTGGGCAGGTGAACCGTATGATTGTAGTTAACATACCAACCTGGACACCTTGGGCAGGTGAACCGTATGATTGTAGTTAACATACCAACCTGGACTCATGAATCGAAGTGAACGTAAATCTGTCTCTCTCCATTTAGTGTAATATGTTACGTTTCGTATGTATTCATTTGTGGATGTTCATCATTCATTTCGTATGACATGTTACGAAATACTATTCGTATGACATTTTACTAATTGCAACCCAGATTCACCTGGTCAGTCTGTCATGGAAAGAGCAGGTTTTCTTAATGTTTTGTACACTCAGTGTATGTACAGTATAGGGGAACTCACTTATCTTTCGAGTAGTTAACCAACTCCTTCACTTCCACCTCCTCTTTCTTCAGTCTGCCAAAGGACGACTCTTGTTCGTTGAAGCATTTTAAGCCCAAATTAAGTTTTAAATCAGCCGCCAAACCCTCCACATTTCCTTCTGAGTTCATTTCTTTCTTGTCAGCAAATGTCCCACTGTGGTCCACGAAGTCAGACTCCTTCACATCTGAGGGAACATTCAACATTAGAATAGACACGTGAACATTTTCATCATTTTTTCAGACCCGAGTTATGTGCACATACATTTCATTTATTTCACTTCTATGCACTTTTCTCTCTACACGTATTCTGACCTTGATTGAATTCCCTCATAATCCCACCACCTTCACACACACAGAAACCGTGAATAAGGTTGAGCAACCTGTCGGTTCCAAGTGTAAAAACATTGTCTTGGTCCTGCGTCGCTCAGTTGGAAGAGCACGGCGCTGTGGTGCTATTTTACTCACGGTAGTCTGTCAACCATGTCCAATCACCCACCATCTCCATGTCAGTCGCTTTGGATAAAAGCGTCTGCTAAATGGCATATATTATTATTATTATTATTATGTCTACGTTTCAAAAGCCAATCATCTATATAGCCATAGCTCACATTACCTATATATCTATGAGGGGCGGCAGGTAGCATAGCGGTTAAAAGTGTTGGGTTTGTATCAGAAAGGTTGCTGGTTCAAATCCCAGAGCCGACAAGGTGAAAAATCTGTCGTTCTGGTCTTGAGCATGGCAATTAATCCCCAACAACTGCTCCCCATGTCCCAATGATGTTGATTAAGGCAGCCCCCCAAACCTCTCTCATTCAGACACATTTCACTTGAATGCATTCAGTTGTGCAGCTGACTAGCCCATTTGTTTGGGAATTAAAATCAGGCAGGTGATATATCAGCATGATTAATATCAGCATGATATAGCCAAAGTTAACTAATTTGCCATGATGCTTGATTAGCATACTTGCTTGGATACCGACTAATGTCCCATTAACACCATGTACTCTTGTAGGCTAAATGTCATAGAATATGAGGAGTGAAAGAGACGACTGGTTTATTGCTGACGGAAATAAATGTTGGACTAGTTTTCAGGCCTTTTGTGTGGGTTTTGCGTAGTTAATGCCTGGGAATTTTTTTCTAGACCTGGCAACCCTGCCTGAGGGACTGTTTTTTATTTATTTTTAATTGTACCTTTATTTAACTAGGCAAGTCAGTTAAGAACAAATTCTTATTTTCAATGACAGCCTAGGAACAGTGGGTTAACTACCTTGTTCAGCGGCAGAACGACAAATTTTTAACTTGTCAGCTCGTGGATTCGATCTTGCAACCTTTCGGTTAATAGTCCAACACTAGTCCAATGTTCTGGTGTTTACCTGGGTTTAAAGGTTCGTCTTCAGGTTCTCCGGGTTTCAGCACATCACTCAGGAAAAGCCTCTGGACTGGTATTTGGGTTCCTGCCAGAAGCATCCACATCTGGGCCTGGTCTTCACAATGAGTGAGAGGAGATTCAGTTTACCAGAGCTGTCGTTCAGACTGGACACAGGAATCAGGCTACCGTTAGAATCTACTTCCTTCAACATGGATTTTACGGCCTTGGAAATCATGATGGTGGTGGATCGTGTTTCTGGCTGCAGCAGATGACAAAGACACAAATGACAAAGATGTCTAAGAAACAAAACTAAGATGAACACATGAACACTCAATACAACAGCTTCAGAAGAGCATTCTAAATACATTTCACAGTTGGCAAGACACTAAATCATGCAAACACAAGGTTCAATTTCCCTGGGAAAAGAGTGGATCAGAACAGAGTAGCATTGCTTTTGACAAGACAGGAATACAAACAGGAAATAATTTCTGTCAAAATTGTTGGTCATTCAAGACAATCCAAAGCATGCTGTAATTTATTCTGATCGCAACACTGCTTCAATACCTGGTTCCCACTGCTTCTTCCTCTGGGTCCTTATGACTTAGAGATAGGTTATGAATGAGATAGGAATATGTCTGAAATGCATTAGCCAAGAGTTCATTACATACTAGTAGGAGGAGTCTATTTTACTGGTAAACTGTCCTGTTCCACTCTTACATTCCTGCTCTTCACTTCTGTTTTATTTCATGAGAAAATAACTTCTCTAGAAGCAGTAAGAACTACATGCCACATTACTGGGAAGAATATTCTGGTGTGATGTGTTGTCATCCTCATAGCATCCTTCAACCACGCAAACGTTAGTTCCTCCAAGTACCTGGATGTTCGTATGAACAATGTGCGTCGCTGGAAAGTCCAAGTAGAGTGTCTGCTCCAGTGTCCAACAACGCCTCTATTTCCTACACAGATTCAGGGCTATTAGAGTTACCAGCGAATAATGCTCCTGTTCTTACGTGTAACTCTTTCACTTTCACTTTCTTCAGGCTACCGAAGCACAGCTTTGTTTTTACACTGCTGCTACTTCCTGTTTCGTCACTTTACCACTACCTACATGTACAAATGACCTCAACTAACCGGCACTCCCTGTATATAGTCTCATTTTTGTTATTTTATTGTGTTACTTTTTTATCATTTTTTTTACTTTAGTTTATTTGATAAACATTTTCTTAATTATTTCTTGAACTGCATTGTTGGTTAAGGGCTTGTTAATAAGCATTTCACTGTAAGTCTACACCTGTTTTGTATTCGGTGCATGTGACAAATAAAGTTTGATTTGATGAGGAATGTTTCCTTTAAGGCCCTGTACACACTGAAGTTGTAGAACTAATAATGCACAATGCGCTTGGTAAAACTGGTTTAATACAACAGAGTGTTTCTGCACAAACAGTGTTTTGGAGACATTGTACAATGGTTGTGTGAAATATTTTGTGTAGAATATCAGTATTAGCCTACTGTATTTTAAGGCTCCCGAGTGGCGCACTGGTCTAAGGCACTGTATCTCAGTGCTACAGGTGTCACTGCAGACCCTGGACTGTATCACAACCGGCCGTGATTGGGAGCCACATAGGGCAGCGCTCAATGCATCGTCCGGGTCAGAGGAGGCTAGGGTAGGGGATGCTGGGGTAAGGGAGGCCGGGATAGGGGCTGCCGGGGTAGGTGAGGCCGGGGTAGGTGAGGCCGGGGTAGGGGATGCCGGGGTAGGTGAGGCCGGGGTAGGGGATGCCGGGGTAGGGGATTCCGGGGTAGGGGTTCCGGGTAAGGGATGCCGGGGTAGGGGAGGCCCGGGGTAGGTGAGGCCGGGGTAGGGAGGCCGGGGTAGGGGATGCCGGGGTAGGGGAGGCCGGGGTAGGTGAGGCCGGGGTAGGGGAGGCCGGGGTAGGGGAGGCCGTGGTAGGTGAGGCCGGGGTAGGTGAGGCCGGGGTAGGTGAGGCCGGGGTAGGGGTTGCCGGGGTAGGGGATGCCGGGGTAGGGGATGCTGGGGGAGGCCGTCATTGTAAATACAAAAGTCTTAACTGACTTGCCTAGTTAAATCATTGTTTAATTTGATAAAGTATCATTCACAACCTTTGTGTCCAACGTGTGGTAAATCAGTTGTGCAACCTGAGTGTGTACAGAGCCTAACTGTTACTACAGGGTCAGAAAGTCACATTCATATACTTCACCAATGTACCGTAGGAGAGTCCAACACCAACAGACACTTATCAGTTCCAAAGTGCAATAACAGTTTTATCTAATGGGGATCCTAATAAACTAACCCCCCCCTCCCTCCCTCCTCCCTCCCTCCCTCCCCCCCTCCCTCCCTCCCTCCCTCCCTCCCTCCCTCCCTCCCTCCCCCTCCCTCCCTCCCTCCCTCCTCCCTCCCTCCCCCTCTGTAATGTCCCACTTTATGTTGTATTATCTAATGGGGATCCTAATAAACTACCCCCCTTTAATGTCCCACTTTATGTTATATTATCTAATGGGGATCCTAATAAACTAACCCCCCTTAATGTCCCACTTTATGTTATATTATCTAATGGGGATCCTAATAAACTAACCCCCCTTTAATGTCCCACTTTATCTTGTATTATCTAATGGGGATCCTAATAAACTAACCCCCTCCCTCCCTCCCTCCCCCTCCCTCCCTCCCTCCCTCCCTCCCTCCCTCCCTCCCTCCCTCCCTCCCTCCCTCCCTCCCTCCCTCCCTCCCTCCCTCCCTCCCTCTGTAATGTCCCACTTTATGTTGTATTATCTAATGGGGATCCTAATAAACTAACCCCCCCTTAATGTCCCACTTTATGTTGTATTATCTAATGGGGATCCTAATAAACTAACCCCCCTTTAATGTCCCACTTTATGTTGTATTAAGTCCTTTATACTGCAAAACGTTATCTTAGTGACATGTTTTTGGGATATATTATTTTGAATGTTATAAAATAAACAAAAGTATTTAATATATTTTATAGATCAATGAAAACAAATATAATACTTTGTTAACCCCTTGAACATCACTCATTACAAAGACAAATATATATATATATATATCTCCAAAGTAAACTAAATTTATGAATACACTGTAGATAGATCAATAAAGCAAAGAAGGCCACTAAAATATATATATATATTTACAATTATTATGTGTCCCTAAGTTTTATGTATAGATATACACGGACCTTGAACATTCCTTCCAGTGGCAAACTGTTATCAGGAGAGGGGTCAATATTAAAGAAGATTTTTAGCTAATCACACCCTTTTAGTATGTCATCAATGTTATGATTCAATAGATAATTTTGTGTGTTTAAATAAAACATATCATTGGTGTAACTCAATTTAAATGAAGGGAAATTACACTCTGAGCAAAATGATTCATCAAATCTCTTTAGTGAATGATCAAGTCAATTATTTTTAAAGGTTAAATGACCTTAGATTTGAGATCGGTGGGCTCCATTTAAGAAAATCCTAAAATACTTACAAAAAGTAATTGGTGTGACGTATACTTTGATGCAACACATTGTTCAGCTCCACCACTATCCCAGAGATGGCGCTGATCTCCATGTAATTCTGGCTTTCACTCATGTCACAACATTATATCAGTAAGCAAACACATTTGATGTGTAATTGCTTGAGCTAATCAAGCATACAGTACGTGCTCGCTTCCCTGTTGTATTGTTATTTTGCCAAATGTTATTTGAGGAAAGGCAGCTCGCTAATGCAGCGGTTTCATTCTCACTCAGTGATCTGTTGTGGAGAGGCTAGCCAAGCCTGCTTGGGTGCTGCTATAGAGAGTCTTTAGTAGTGCCCGCCCATAGTTGTTAATCGTCTTCTAGCTACCTCGCTGAAAATTCATCTTGAATCATGCCAACAATCACCAAGAAAATTATTTTCAAACTTGTAGAGTGAAAATATCTTGGTGCTCATCAACCGCTGAACAGGCTTCTGTTAAAATAAAGCAAGTTATCAAATAATTAAGCGTGAGTGGTTTGGATGGAACTTGCAGTGGCTAACAGCTGCTGTTTGAGGTAGCTAGCTAGCTACTACATGTTGTTGGTAATGATTGATGTCAGAATGTAAAAACCCATGGAACTGTATCTATGCAATGGTTGAAGCAAGGCAGAGAGTAGCTTCATAAACATTGTTGCTTTATTCATAACCTGAGCATCTTGTTAAAACTTCTTTGGGACTGGGGGGCAGTATTGAGTAGCTTGGATGAATAAGGTGCCCAGAGTAAACTGCCTGCTACTCAAGCCCAGTTGCTAATATATGCATATTATTAGTATTGGAAACACTCTGAAGTTTCCAAAACTGTTTGAATGATGTCTGTGAGTATAACAGAACTAATATGGCAGGCAAAAACCTGAGAAAATATCCAACCAGGAAGTGGGAAATTTGAGGTTTGTAGTTTTTCCAACTCATTGCCTATCGAATATACAGTGTCTATGGGGTCATATTGCACTTCCTAAGGCTTCCACATGATGTAAACATTCTTTAGAACCTTGTTTGAGGCTTCTACTGTGAGGTGGGGGTGAATGACAGGGATTGAGTCAGACGTCTGGCAAAGTGCCATGAGCCGACCACGCGCGTTCACGTGAGAGTTAGCATTGCAATTCTACAGACAAAGGAATTCTCCGGTTGGAACATTATTGAAGATTTATGATAAAAACATCCTAAAGATTGATTCTATACTTCGTTTGACATGTTTCTACGAACTGTAATATAACTTTTTGTCTGAATGTTCGCTTGGACTTGCCTGCGCGTCGTGAGATTGGATTGTGTACTAAACGCGCAAACAAAAAGGAGGTATTTGGACATAAGTGATGGACTTTATCGAACAAATCAAACATTTATTGTAGAATTGGGATTCCTGGGAGTGCATTCTGATGAAGATCATCAAAGGTAAGGTAATATTTATAATGCTATTTCTGACTTCTGTTGACTGTTCAACACGGTGGATATCTGTTTGGCTGTTTTGTTGTCTGAGCGCTGTACTCAGATTATTATAAAGCTTTTTTGAAATCTGACACAGCGGTTGCATTAAGGAGAAGTTTATCTAAAGTTCCATGTACGAGCCTCCCGGGTGGTGGTTAAGGGCGCTGTACTGCAGTGCCAGCTGTGCCACCAGAGACTCTGGGTTTGCGCCCAGGCTCTGTCGTAACCGGCCGCGACCGGGAGGTCCGTGGGGCGACGCACAATTGGCTAGCGTTGCTCCGGTTACGGAGGGAAATCCTTGTCTCATCGCGCACCAGCGACTCCTGTGGCGCGCTAACCAAGGTTGCCAGGTGCACGGCGTTTCCTCCGACACACTGGTGCGGCTGGCTTCCGGTTTGGATGGCGCTGTGTTAAGAAGCAGTACGGCTTGGTTGGGTTGTGTATTGGAGGACACATGACTTTCAACCTTCGTCTCTCCCGAGCCCGTACAGTAGTTGTAGCGATGAGACAAGATAGTAGCTACTAAAAACAATTGGATACCATGAAATTGGGGAGAAAAAGGGGTAAAAATCTAAAAAATAAAAAGTTCCATGTACAACACTTGTATTTTCATCAATATTTATGATGAGTATTTCTGTAAATTGATGTGGTTCTCTGCAAAATCACCGAATGTTTTGGAACTACTGAACATAACACGCCAATGTAAACTCAGATTTTTGGATATAAATAAGAACTTTATCAAACTAAACATACATTTATTGTGTAACATTAAGTCCTATGAGTGTCATCTGATGAAGATCATCAAAGGTTAGTGATTCATTTTATCTCTATTTCTGCCTTTTGTGACTCCTCTCTTTGTCTGGAAAAATGTCTGTGTTTCTCTGTGACTAGGTGCTTACTTAACATAATTGTTAGGTAGTAATGTGTTGATGCATATTCACTTGTTTTCATTGAATTTCCCCACTAATATTTTTGTTAAAAATCGCCACTGGTTACCGTCAATGGTGTTACTACTGCTACTGGTGGTACAGTGGGGCGGCAGCGTAGCCTAGTGGTTAGAGCGTTGGAAGGTTGTGAGTTCAAACCCCCGAGCTGACAAGGTACAAATCTGTCGTTCTGCCCCTGAACAGGCAGTTAACCCACTGTTCCCAGGCCGTCATTGAAAATAAGAATATGTTCTTAACTGACTTGCCTGGTTAAATAAAGGTTAAAAAAAATGTAAAAAAATAAAAACGTTATTATAATGGTAGAAATAATAGTTTGTTTTTACATTTTACAAATACATTTACATAACTCCAATACATTTACATATCCCCAAAACATTTACATAAACCCAAACACATTTACATAAACAAAAACCTAGAAAAATGAACTCCAGGTCATGCAGGACTGGAGGCTCAATCAAGCAGGTGTGAACTCACCAGGATCTGCAGGGCCTGTAAGACTGGAGGACTGCAACAGGATCCCAACACAGAGAGACCTTCATCTGTCATTCCTGAATAAATAAATATACACACATAAAACCACAGTAATGAACCTAGTTTCCCAGGAACTGATCAAGTAATAACTGGAGAATCCTGTGAAAACTGCTCTCTATCTCACCGTCCATGGCACTGACAATGAGGTGGACGGCACTGAGAAGTGAGGATCTGATCTCGTCCTCATCCTTCCCAACACATTGGTCTACAAGATCCAGTATGGCCTGGACTGTCTCCCTCTCAGACTCTTCCAGGTCACCCAGGTCAGGAGTCTCACCTTCACACAACTGATCCAGCTGTGACAAGGGGTGGGGGAGGGGGAGAGAGAGAGAGTGTGAGTGAGTGAGTGAGTGAGTGAGTGAGTGAGTGTGTGTGAGTGTGTGAGTGAGTGAGTGAGTGAGTGAGTGAGTGAGTGAGTGAGTGAGTGAGTGAGTGAGTGAGTGAATGAATGAATGGTAAAAAGAGACAAGGCAAGCCTTGCCAGGCCTTTGCTCTTGGGGGCGGCTGGTAGACTAGTAGTTAGAGCGTTGGGTCAGTAACAGAAAGGTTGCTACATCGAATCCCCGAGTAGACAAGGTCAAAATCTGCTGTTCTGCTCCTGAACAAGGCAGTTAACCCACTATTCCTAGGATGTCATTGTAAATAAGAATTTGTTCTTAACTGACTTGCCTGGTTAAATAAAAAAATGCCATCAAAATTTGACATACCAATTAGGATTTTGCCTCAAATACTTGAATCAGATATAGAACCTGTTACCACTGGTTATGGTTGTGAGGTCCCCTCACAAAACACCAAATTGACACTCTGCAGAATTCTGCATCCTCCATGTACAACATAAAATACCTAATAACACATGCAGAGCAGAGGCCGATACCCACTAATTATCAAAATCCAGAAAAGAGCCATTAAATTCTACAACCACCTAAAAGGAAGCGATTCCCAAACCTTCCATAACAAAGCCATCACCTACAGAGATGAACCTGGAGAAGAGTCCCCTCAGCAAGCTGGTCCTGGGGCTCTGTTCACAAACACAAACAGACCCCACAGAGCCCCAGGACAGCAACAGCAACATAATTAGACCCAAATAAATAATGAGAAAACAAAAAGATATTTACTTGACACATTGGAAATAATTAACAAAAACTGAGCAAACTAGAATGCTATTTGGCCCTACACAGAGAGAACACACTGGCAGAATACCTGACCACTGTAACTGACCCAAAATTAAAGAAAGCTTTGACTATGTAGAGACTCAGTGAGCATAGCCTTGCTATTGAGAAAGGCCGCCATAGGCCGACCTGGATTTCAAGAGAAGACAGGATAGGTGCACACTGCCCACAAAATGAGGTGGAAACTGACATGCACTTCCTAACCTCTTGCCAAATGTAAGACCATATTAGAGAGACATATTTCCCTCAGATGAAACAGATCCACAAAGAATTTTAAAACAAATCCAATTTTGATAGACTCCCATATCTACTGGGTGAAATACTACAGTGTGACATCACAGCAGCAAGATTTGGGTAACCAGTAAAGACAAAAGGGTAACCAGTAAAGAAAAAATTCCATTGTAAATACAACCCATATTTATGTTGATTTATTTTTGTACTTTAACTATTTGCACATCGTTGCAACATATTTGAAATGTCTTTATTATTTTGGAACTTTTGTGTGTGTAATTCTTACTGTTATTTTTTATTGTTTATTTCACTTGCTTTGGCAATGTAAACATACAGTACCAGTCAGAAGTTTGGACAAAGCTACTCATTCAAGGGTTTTTCTTCATTTTGATTATTTTCTATATTGTAGAATAAGTGAAGACATTGTAACGATGAAATTACACATATGGAATCATGTAGTAACCAAAAAAGTGTTAAACAAATCAAAATATATTTTAGATTCTTCAAAATAGCCCCCCTTTGCCTTGATGACAGCTTTGCACACTCTTGGCATTCCCTCAGCCAGCTTTACATGGAATGCTTTTCCAACAGTCTTGAAGTAGTTCCCACATATGTTGAGCATTTGCTGACTGCTTTTCCTTCACTCTGCGGTCCAACTCACCCCAAACCATCTCATTTGGGTTGAGGTCGGGTGATTGTGGAGGCCTGGTCATCTGATACAGCACTCCATCACTCTCCTTCTTGGTCAAATAGCCCTTACACAGCCTGGAGGTGTGTTTGGGGTCATTGTCCTGTTGAAAAACAAATGATAGTCCCACTAAGAACAAACCAGATGTGATGGAGTATCGCTGCAGAATGCTGTGGTAGCCATGCTGGTTAAGTGTGCCTTGAATTCTAAATAAATCACAGACAGTGTCTCCAGCAAAGCACCATCACACCTCCTCCTCCGTGCTTTACGGTGGGAACCACACATGTGGAGATAATCCGTTCACCTACTCTCTGCATCTCACAAACACAAATTTGGACTCATCAGACCAAAGTTGTGACGTGATGAAGTTGGATCCAGGTGCAGAGAAGAGACCAGATGAGGAATCAGTGGTTAAACATACATACTTTACTGAGAAACGGTATCCAACGGATCACAGTAACAACAAACACTAAGTCTGAAAAACTCACTCAGGAAACAAACGCACACGGTAAACAATTCAAGCTTCAGCAAAGCAGAAAACGCACCTGTTTTAACAGGGAAATCATAATGAATAATAGGACACAGCTGAGTGTTATCAATGTCTCTGGGTGACAGGTGGAACCATGACAAAAGGACAGATTTCCACCGGTCTAATGTCCATCGCTTGTGTTTCTTATCCCAAGCAAGTCTCTTATTATTATTGGTGTCCTTTAGTAGTGGTTCATCTTTGTAGCAATTTGACCATGAAGGCCTGATTCAGATAGTCTCCTCTGAACAGTTGATGTTGAGATATTTCTGTTACTTGAACTCCATAAGCATTTATTTGGGCTGCAATTTCTGAGGCTGGTAACTCTAATGAACTTATCCTCTGCAGCAAAGGTAACTCTGGGTCTTTCTTTCCTGTGGCGGTCCTCATGAGAGCCAGTTTCGTCATAGAACTTGATGGTTTTTGCAACATTTTCCACATTGACTGACCTTCATGTCATAAAGTAATGATGGACTGTATTTTCTCTTTGCTTATTTGAGCTGTTCTTGCCATAATATGGACTTGGTCTTTTACCAAGTAGGGCGATCTTCTGTATACTACCCCTACTTTGTCACAACACAGCTGATTGGCTCATACTGTAAGGACCGACGCTGGAGTAGAGAAGCAGGTACGGGGAGTCAAACATTTAATCAGAACAGACATAGAACAAGACAGGAAGAGCATCAGCACAATGTAGGGAAAAGCATCAGCACAAAGTAGGGAAAAGAGGGGGGGACAGACAGATATAGGGGAGGTAATGAAAGAGGTAATTGACTCCAGGTGAGTCCAATAACCTCTGATGCGAGTGACGGGGGAAGGCAGGTGTGTATAATGCTGGGGAGCCTGGAGTGTATAATGCTGGGGAGCCTGGAGTGTATAATGCTGGGGAGCCTGGAGTGTATAATGCTGGGGAGCCTGGAGTGTATAATGCTGGGGAGCCTGGAGTGTATAATGCTGGGGAGCCTGGAGTGTATAATGCTGGGGAGCCTGGAGTGTATAATGCTGGGGAGCCTGGAGTGTATAATGCTGGGGAGCCTGGAGTGTATAATGCTGGGGAGCCTGGAGTGTATAATGCTGGGGAGCCTGGAGTGTATAATGCTGGGGAGCCTGGAGTGTATAATGCTGGGGAGCCTCTGGAGCGGGAGCAGGCGTGACACAAACACATTAAGAAGGAAAGAAATTCCACAAGTTAACTTTTAACAAGGCACACCTGTTAATTTAAATACATTCCAGGTAACTACTTCATGAAGCTGGTTGAGAGAATGCCAAGAGTGTTTAAAGCTGTCATCAATGCAAAGGGTGGCTACTTTGAAGAATCTCAGATTTGTGTTATTTAATAGTTTTGATGTCTTCACTATTATTCTACAATGAAAATAGTAAAAATTAAGATAAACCCTTGAATGAGTTGGTGTCTCCAAACTTCTGACTGGTACTGTATGTTTCCCATGCCAATAAAGCCCCTTAAATTGACATTGAATTGAATTGAGAGAGAGAAAGAGAGAGAGAGTATATTTTTAACACAGAGAGAATATTACAGATATTCAGGGTGAGATATTCATTCCTGCCATTAGTTGTGTGTGTGTGTGTGTGTGTGTGTGTGTGTGTGTGTGTGTGTGTGTGTGTGTGTGTGTGTGTGTGTGTGTCTACATTGTGTGTGTGTGTGTTTGGGCCCTGTTTCTGTACGTCTCACTCACCACACTCTCCAGCACACTGACTGCTTCTCTGTCCTCCATGGTTGTCTTGAGGAGCTGGAGCAGAGAGGAGCGTTTGGCTGCCGGAAGGGTTAACAGGAGCTGGAAATGACGACTCAGTTTCTCCAGTTCTGTCAACACACAAACAATACAGAAACCATTTTATCAAAGTGTCTTATTTCCATGTAACAAATCCATACATTTTTATATATTTCAAAAGTGTGGTAACTTTGTAATTACTAATCAAAGAGAAATATTGAACATTCCATAGACATTACATTTTGACCAGACGTTCCATTCAGTAGACTACATTACATGTTGACCAGACATTCCATTCAGTAGACTACATTTTGACCAGACGTTCCATTCAGTAGACTACATGTTGACCAGACATTCCATTCAGTAGACTACATGTTGACCAGACATTCCATTCAGTAGACTACATGTTGACCAGACATTCCATTCAGTAGACTACATTACATGTTGACCAGACGTTCCATTCAGTAGACTACATGTTGACCAGACGTTCCATTCAGTAGACTACATGTTGACCAGACGTTCCATTCAGTAGACTACATGTTGACCAGACGTTCTATTCAGTAGACTACATGTTGACCACTAAACAGGAGACATTACCCTCCACTGGCATTATTACCTTTGTTCAGATTTAGGGTACTGTTGGTATCAAAGTCGCCTCCCAGGTCCATAAATCCATCTACTTCCAACCCCTCCTTTGACTTATCTATTTCAAAGCCCCTATTGTTACGGATGAGGCACAGCTCTGTGGATAAGAGCAGACAACAGTCATAACCAGTCACACACAGACAGATACAGTGGCTATACCAAATATAGTGGCTATACTCAATACAGTGGCTGTACTAAATACAGTGGCTATACTAAATACAGTGGCTATACTAAATACAGTGGCTATACTCAATACAGTGTCTATACTCAATACAGTGGCTGTACTAAATACAGTGGCTGTACTAAATACAGTGGATATACTAAATACAGTGGCTATACTAAATACAGTGGCTGTACTAAATACAGTGGTTATACTAAATACAGTGGCTATACTAAATACAGGGGATATACTAAATACAGTGGCTGTACTAAATACAGTGGCTATACTAAATACAGTGGCTATACTAAATACAGTGGCTATACTAAATACAGTGGCTATACTCAATACAGTGGCTATACTAAATACAGTGGCTATACTAAATACAGTGGCTGTACTAAATACAGTGGCTATACTAAATACAGTGGCTATACTAAATACAGTGGCTATACTATATATACTAAAAACAGTGGCTATACTAAATACAGTGGCTATACTAAATACAGTGGCTATACTATATATACTAAATACAGTGGCTATACTAAATACAGTGGCTGTACTAAATACAGTGGCTATACTAAATACAGTGGCTATACTCAATACAGTGGATATACTAAATACAGTGGCTATACTAAATACAGTGGCTGTACTAAATACAGTGGTTATACTAAATACAGTGGCTATACTAAATACAGGGGATATACTAAATACAGTGGCTGTACTAAATACAGTGGCTATACTAAATACAGTGGCTATACTCAATACAGTGGCTATACTAAATACAGTGGCTATACTAAATACAGTGGCTGTACTAAATACAGTGGCTATACTAAATACAGTGGCTATACTAAATACAGTGGCTGTACTAAATACAGTGGCTATACTAAATACAGTGGCTATACTAAATATAGTGGCTATACTAAATACACTGAGGAACATAAACGCTGGCTGTGTACTTTACCATGGTACTTAACCATGCAGCTATACCTGGGACAAACCATACACTTCCTCACCAAACTGTCCATTGCATTTGACGTAGAGTTCAATCAGACTGTAGGCCATGACAGTATTTACAGAAATACCCAGTGACACATCACTATCTGTCTGAGTACTGCCGCTCTGCTTCATAGAGGCCTGTGGAGGAAATGTCAAATCAGTCAGAGATGTTTGGTACACAGATGTCCCAGATTCTAACGCAGACAGTCATCTACTCAAAGGACCTTGCTCCCAGACAGACTAAATAACTTCTTTGCTCGATTTGAGGACAATACAGTGCCCCTGACACGGCCCGCTACCAAAACCTGCGGTCTCTCCTTCACTGCAGCCGCCGTGAGTAAAACGTTTAAACGTGTTAACCCTCGCAAGGCTGCAGGCCCAGACGCCATCCCCAGCAGCGTCCTCAGAGCATGCGCAGACCAGCTGGCTGGTGTGTTTACGGACATATTCAATCAATCCTTATCCCAGTCTGCCGTTCCCGCATACTTCAAGAGGGCCACCATTGTTCCTGTTCCCAAGAAAGCTAAGGTAACTGAGCTAAATGACTACCGCCCTTTAGCACTCACTTCCGTCATCATGAAGTGCTTTGAGAGACGAGTCAAGGACGATATCACCTCCATCCTACCTGACACCCTAGACCCACTCCAATTTGCTTACCACCAAAATAGGTCCACAGACGATGCAATCGCAACCACACTGCACACTGCCCTAAGCCATCTGGACAAGAGGAATACCTATGTGATAATGCTGTTCATCGACTACTGCTCATCAAACTCGACTACAGCACCCTCCAAACTCGTCACCAAGCTCAAGACCCTGGGTCTCGACCCCGCCCTGTGCAACTGGGTACTGGACTTCTCCACTCTGCTGATCTTCAACACTGGGGCACCACAAGGGTGCGTTCTGAGCCCTCTCCTGTACTCCCTGTCCACCCACGACTGCGTGGCCATGCACACCTCCAACTCAATCATCAAGTTTGCGGACGACACTACAGTGGTAGGCTTGATTACAATGACAAGATGGCCTACTGGGAGGAGGTGAGGGCCCTCGGAGTGTGGTGTCAGGAAAATAACCTCACACTCAAAGTCAACAAAACAAAGGAGATGATGTCGTGGAGGATCGTTACAAACTTAACACTTACAAGAACTTGTGAATTCAATATAGGCTTTTAATACAAACATATCAGAAGCCTAGATGGTCCGCTGAACACACCCTTTTCCAGAGCACTCGCTCTTTTTTATACACATACAATATATGAGTCCATCTCACATGCAAATGAAATTATTTCCCTCAGTCCATCTGCCACCATTATATCCCAATCTGTGCATCCTGCTTGTTCACGCCCAAATCTGCTTTCAGTCAAGTTATAATGGTGACAGGACCTCTTCATGTCCCAAAAATAATACATGCCCATCTATCCTATGGGCCCCTTATGTTCAGCTTGGTGTGGTCTTTGGTATGTCTGTCCTTATTAGGACTAGTAGACTATGTGTCTCTTCTCTTCATGTCCTAAAAATATATGTCCTATGTCTATAGTCCATCAGTTGGTCATTTGGCTGACCCCCTCCTTTGTATGTCCCTCTGACCCTGGTATGTCCAGCTGTCCTATGCTCTCATGGCCTTACTCTGGTTTCCTGTCCTATACAATAGACAATGCATTTTATCAGAATGGCAAATGCACTCTAAGTGTATCTTTCTCTTATGGTACAGTATTAAGTTTCTCCCTATATGTACATCTTTCTCCCACAAAACCCTCCTCTGGTGCTTATTTAGCACCAAAAACTACACTAAAAGGACATATAGGGTGGAGGCCAATACCAACAGTTGACAAAAACATGAACAAAAATAAAGCTTACAAATCACCTGAACCAAACATCTCCAGATCCTATTTGAAACATAAAACACTTACAAAACCCAACTAGACCAAACATCCCCAAACAATAACATAGATAGGAGTAAAATATCTAGTCTGTAAAGAATAAAACACTAATCCATCATTATATTGTGAAGAAGCAATGAGCATGTAGTTTGCCCACACATCCAGAAACTATCAGCTATTCCTTAATCCTGATTCTTTAACATTTCAAGATATAATGTTACTTGAGTTATATTACCACATTTTACCTTTGTGTTTTACAATCATTACTTTATCAAATTGACTAACTCCTGCAGTTTCTATTACCCAAATAGTTTATTCAATTAACTATAGTGTTTCCCACATCCATCCCATTATCTCCAATTAACTATAGTGTTTCCCACATCCATCCCATTATCTCCAATTAACTATAGTGTTTCCCACATCCATCCCATTATCTCCAATTAACTATAGTGTTTCATTATCGCTGTAGAAACATTCATTTTCCCCCCTCTCTTTTCTTTTTACAATAGTAAACTCATCATTATGAGGATCATTCAATTCAGTTCTTATGTTGCACATTCATGTTCTCACAGCATATTTTTATTTAATTCACTTCTGCCTTTAGTGTTACCTAGTGCCAAACTGCATTCTATGTTACACAAAGGAATGTAGTATTTTCTCTGAATACATTGAACATTTGACATTTAACACATTCTTCAAATGATGCAAGTTCAGGTACTATCAAAAGATCAGACAAAGGTGATTTTCTACACAAAATACAATTGTCCATCCTATGTTGATTTTTTTCTGTATACTTAGCCCATTCGTACCACTCGTTCTTCACTACTTCTTCTCGTGTGGCGTCCTTTAATGGTTCTGATTCTGAGATATATGTCGCTTTTACAATGTTTTTGTCTTGAGGTATATCATTAGAGTTTGTCAAAAAGTTCCAAATGTCAGTTAAAGAAGCCTCCTGGTTCTAATGCTTTAGGTTTCTTTGTGGGTACATTGGACTGCTTGGTAAGGGCAGTTGATGTTATCTTAGTGGTAGCTACTGTGGTCTTCACAGCAGCTTCCACTGTTGTTGTTGTTCTAGCTACCACAGGCTCTTCCTGTTTAGGTATTAGCATAGGACCAATTCTAATGACTAAGGTGCTACTCCCTTCGGTCAATCTTGTTCTCGTTATTTCAACTATTAATTCTTCACCTTCAACTGGTTCAATCTGATTCATGGTGAGCACCCATTCGTCTACTTCTTTGGTTAACATCAGGTCACATCATTTTGGGTCCCAAATGACTTCTCCCTTCGTGTGATGATGTGTCCTTCCACAGAATGCAATCTCAGGTCGAGGCTTGATCCTCTTGATTGAGATTGTTTTCTGTTCTCCTGTTTCAGTTCTGTGTTGAGGTGGAACAGAGATTCTAACCTTGTCAGTCTTTTTAGATTGTTTGGCTGGTTCCTCTCTTCTCTTCCTGTTTCAGTTCTGTGTTGAGGTGGAACAGAGATTCTAACCTCGTCAGTCTTTTTAGATTGTTTGGCTGGTTCCTCTCTTCTCTTCCTGTTTCAGTTCTGTGTTGAGGTGGAACAGAGATTCTAACCTTGTCAGTCTTTCTAGATTGTTTGGCTGGTTTCTCTCTTCTCTTCCTGTTTCAGTTCTGTGTTGAGGTGGAACAGAGATTCTAACCTCGTCAGTCTTTTTAGATTGTTTGGCTGGTTCCTCTCTTCTCTTCCTGTTTCAGTTCTGTGTTGAGGTGGAACAGAGATTCTAACCTTGTCAGTCTTTCTAGATTGTTTGGCTGGTTCCTCTCTTCTCTTCCTGTTTCCACCCTACATCCTGATTGTGAGTGAGTCTGTTGATGCTATACTAGCGTTCACTGTTACTTCTGTTATGTCAATGTCATTGTTCTTCTGTCGTTCTAACTTCACGTCTTAACGTCTGTTAAGGAGACCATTCAAGAGCTGAAAAGTCAATTGTGGGGAAATCCCCATTTTCTTCAGCTTGCTGGACTTTTCCTCCTCTTTGTGGGGTCTCTCCTTCTGTTCCTTGTGAGGCCTCTCCTCCTCTTTCTTCCCCTGAGACTCCCTCCTCAGGCCGGACTGGGCTTCCATCTGGAAGGGTGTAATTTTAGGGAAGAGATGTTCCCATTCTGTAGGTGATACTTCGGGGTCCCACTGTGGAGGGCTTCTGTCAAAGAGTTCTGCCACAACAGGTATGTCATCAAGAGTATCAGGCATGTTACTCCCTCCCATCCCTGGACTCTCTGGCCCCACAGGAGTGAATTTCCGTTGTTCGCAGGTTCTCTCTCCAGTGTTGTCTCTCCTTTGCCTTCTTCTGGGTGCATTAGGTGATGCACCTGTCGTATTTTGGCAGTCTCTTGGTCTGCTGTTCTCTTGGCTCCTCCCTGGCGTCTCGATTGCTTTCGCTGTTCCTGCTCCTTCCGAGCTCCTGCCTGATGGATCAGCATCCTCTGTGTCCTCATCTGATGTATTGTGATGTATTATGATGTATTATGACTGTATTATGACTATATTGTGATGTATTATTACTGTATTATGACTGTATTGTGATGTAATATGATTTATTATGACTGTATTATTATGTATTATGACTGTATTATGACTGTAATATGATTTGATGTAATATGATTTATTATGACTGTATATGACTGTATTATGACTGTATTGAAGATATATATATATTTTTTACCTTTATTTTACTGGGCAGGTCAGTTAAGAACAAATTCTTATTTTCAATGATGGCCTGGGAACAGTGGGTTAACTGCCTGTTCAGGGGCAGAACGACAGATTTGTACCTTGTCAGCTCGGGGATTCGAACTTGCAACATTTCGGTTACAAGTCCAACGCTCTAACCACTAGGCTACCCTGCCGCCCTGGTAACTCACCTGTTTTTTGAGTAGTTGTGTAAGTCCTTCACATCAACCTTCTCTTTGTTCAGGCTGCCAAGGGACAGCTTCTGTTTGGTGGACCATTTCCCTCCCACGGTCAGGTTGAAATCAGCCAACTTTGCCTCCACGTTTCCATCTGCATTCATTTCTTTCTTGTCACCAAATGTCCCACTGTAGTCCACAAAGTCAGACTCCTTGACAGCTGAGGGAGAGTTCAACAGTTGAATGGACTCTATGCTATTATACCACAGCACATATCTATAACAGACACATCCATGACATTAGCATTTTCCTATTCTGCTCAGAAAAACAAGAGTAGGATAAATATTTAAATCAATGGTCAGATATTTTAGAACAACAACAATCCATAGTTATTTGTCACTAGCGGGATGCTCTGGTGCTTACTTGGGCTTAAAGGTGTGTTTCCAGGCGCTCCAGGCTCCAGAACATCACTGAGGGTAAAGCCATGGGACTGGTATTTGGGTTCCTGCCAGAAGCAGGAACTAAGATGAACACACGAATACTCAAAACATACAACATCTTCTGAAGAGCATTCTAAATACATTTCACAGTTGTCAAGACACTCAATATTGCAAACACTATCTCTTTGAAAGGTTCACTTTCCCTGGGAAAAGAGTGGAATCATTTTTGACCAAAATGTTGGTTATATATCATTCAAGACTATACAAAGCATGCTGTATATTTTTCTTAATGGTTTTATTTCAACAATCTGCAAGAGCTTCAATACCTGGTTCTCACCAATTCTTCCTCTGGGTCCTTATGACTGACAGGTTGTAGAGATATGCTCTTAAGAAGGAGATACTAGTATGTCTGAAATGCATTAGCTAAGAGTTCATTACATACTAGTAGGAGGAGTCTCTTTAACTGGTAAACTGTCCTGTTCCACTCTTACATTCCTGCTCTTCACTTCTGTTTTATTTGATGAGAAAATAACTTCACTAGAAGCAGTTAGAACTCAAGGAGCAACATGCCTGTATTGTTTTGTGTTGAAGAGCAGGGATTGGCTGTCGTCCATTGTTATGTCCTTGGTACATACCAAGTTGCAGGGAATGATAATGTGGTTTGATGTGTTGTCATCCTCATGTCAGTGAAGCAGTTTTGGGGAGTAGTTCTTAACATAGTACAGTTTAATTTGTACAAGTACATGAGTGTATATATGGCCAAAGTGCTTAGCTGGAAGGCCCAAGTAGAGAGTGTGCTGGAGGACCAAGTAGCTGGAAGGTTCAAGTAGAGATTGTGCTGGAGGACCAAGTAGCTGGAAGGCCCAAGTAGAGATTGTGCTGGAGAACCAAGTAGCTGGAAGGTTCAAGTAGAGAGTGTGCTGGAGGACCAAGTAGCTGGAAGGCCCAAGTAGAGATTGTGCTGGAGGACCAAGTAGCTGGAAGGTTCAAGTAGAGATTGTGCTGGAGGACCAAGTAGCTGGAAGGCCCAAGTAGAGATTGTGCTGGAGGACCAAGTAGCTGGAAGGCCAAGTAGAGAGTGTGCTGGAGGACCAAGTAGCTGGAAGGCCCAAGTAGAGAGTGTGCTGGAGGACCAAGTAGCTGGAAGGCCCAAGTAGAGATTGTGCTGGAGGACCAAGTAGCTGGAAGGTTCAAGTAGAGATTGTGCTGGAGGACCAAGTAGCTGTAAGGTCCAAGTAGAGAGTGTGCTGGAGGACCAAGTAGCTGGAAGGCCCAAGTAGAGATTGTGCTGGAGGACCAAGTAGCTGGAAGGTTCAAGTAGAGATTGTGCTGGAGGACCAAGTAGCTGGAAGGCCCAAGTAGAGATTGTGCTGGAGGACCAAGTAGCTGGAAGGTTCAAGTAGAGATTGTGCTGGAGGACCAAGTAGCTGGAAGGCCCAAGTAGAGGTTGTGCCAGTTTCCTCTCTCAAATGACACCTTCTTAATAATAATAACAGACTTCACAAAAATATCACCACTATGATATTTTATTAGATCTTATGGAGCATCTAACATACAAGCCAGTTTTACATACACTAGGTTGGAGTCATTAAAACTTGTTTTTCAACCACTCCACAAATTAGCTCTCATGCTGACCGCCACAGGAAAGGAAGACCCAAAGTTACCCAGAGTGCATTAGAGTTAACTGCACCTCAGATTACAGCCCAAAGAAATGCTTCACAGAGTTCAATTAACAGACAGACACATCTCAACATCAACTGTTCAGAGGAGACTGCGTGAATCAGGCATCCATGGTTGAATTGCTGCAAAAAAAATAACCAAAGGACACCAATAATAAGAAGAGACTTCCTTGGGCCAAGAAACACAAACAATGGATATTTGACTGGTGGAAATCAGTCCTTTGGTCTGATGAGTCCAAATGTGTCACGTTCTGACCTTCGTTCTTTTGTTATGTCTTTGTTTTAGTATGGTCAGGGCGTGAGTTGGTGGGTTGTCTATGTTCCATTTTCTATGATTTGGGATGTCTGTGTTTGGCCTGGTATGGTTCTCAATCAGAGGCAGCTGTCATTCGTTGTCTCTGATTGAGAACCATACTTAGATAGCCTGGTTTCACTTTTGAGTTGTGGGTGATTGTTTCCTGTGTCTGTACCATACGGGACTGTTTTGATTTTCGTTTGTTCATTCACGTTGTTATTTTGTATTTTTATATATTAAAATGTACACGTACCACGCTGCGCATTGGTCCTCCAATCTGTCCTTACTAATCCTCTTTGTCAGAAGAAGAGGAGGACAATCGTTACAAAATGTAAGATTTTTTATTACAACCACCATGTCTTTGAGAGACACAGAGTAGGTGAACGGATGATCTCTGCATGTGTTGTTCCCACTGTGAAGCATGGAGGAGGTGTGACGGTGTGGGGGTGCTTTGCTGGTGACACTGTGATTTATTTAGAATTCAAGGCACACCAGCATGGCTACCACAGCATTTTTTTACCAGCTATACGCCATGCCATCTGGTTTGCGCTTAGTGGCACTATCATTTGTTTTTCAACAGGACAATGACCCAAAACACATCTCCAGGCTGTGTAAGGGCTATTTGACCAAGGAGAGTGATGGAGTGCTTCATCAGATGACCTAGCCTCCACAATCACCTGACCTCAACCCATATGGTTTGGGATGAGTTGGAAAAAGCAGCAAACAAGTGCTCAGCATATGTGGGAACTCCTTCAAGACTGTTGGAAAAGCATTTCTCATTAAGCTGATTGAGAGAATGTCAAGAGTGTGCAAAGCTGTCATCAAGGCAAACGGTGGCAATTTTGAAGAATCTAAAATTAATTTAGTTTTGTTTAACACTTTTTTTGGTGACTACATGATTCCATATGTTATTTCATCGTTTCACTATTATTTACAAAGTAAACATTTGCAAAAATAAAGAATCTCTTGAATGAGTAGCTGTGTCTGAACTTTTGACTGGTGCTGTATATGCTCTGTATCATTCCAAAACACTATATCCACCAATTATTCACGTGCCTTTTTTAATCATAAATGATTGCTTATGGGTTCCTTCATGTCTGTGTAAAATATTACTGTTCTCAGATTTGTTATTAATAGACTTTATATGCATATATTTTCTTGTTGCTAAACGCTATTCTGTATATATCCATTGTTTAGCTAGAAAGGAATTTTGGTATCCTGTATATTGGACTGTGATATGTGGTTGTCTCACCTAGCAATCTTATTAAGTTGAATGCTTTAACTAAGTTACTCTGGATAAGATGACAAATGTAAATACTTTACATACATACACAACATACACAAAAGTATGTGGACACCCCTTCAAATTAGTGGATTCTGTTGTTTCAGAATTGAGCACACCGCCATGCAATCTCCATAGACAAACATTGGCAGTAGAATGGCCTTTTGTCAGCACGAGAACTGTCGGTCGGGAGCTTTATGAAATGGGTTTTCATGGCTGAGCAGCCGCACACAAGCATAAGATCAACATGTGTAATGCCAAGTGTCGGCTGGAGGGGTGTAAAGCTCGCCTCCATTGGACTATGGAGCAGTGGAAAAGCGTTCCCTGGAGTGTTGACTCACGCTTCACTATCTGGCAGTCTGATGGATGAATGTGGCCTCATGGGATGCCAGGAGAACGCTACCTGCCTCAATGCATAGTGGCAACTGTAAAGTTTGGTGGCGGAGGAATAATGGTCTGGGGCTGTTTTTCATGGTTCGGGCTAGGCCCCTTAGTTCCAGTGAAGGGAAATCTTAACACTACAGCATACAATGACATCCTAGACACTTCTGTGCTTCCAACTTTGTGGCAACACTTTAGGGAAGGCCCTTTCCTTTTTTCAACAAATGGTTTGTTGAGATCGGTGTGGAAGAACTCGACTGGCCTGCCCAGAGCCCTGACCTCAACTTCATTGGACACCTTTGGGATGAATTGGAACGCCGACTGCAAGCCAGGCCTACAGTAATTGCCCAACAACAGTGCCCGACCTCACTAATGCTCTTGTGGAATGAGATGTTCTAGGAGCAGGTGTCCACATACACTACATAACCAAAAGGATCTCATATTATTATATTATTGATTTTTTAAACCTTTAAAAAATATAGAACATTTGTACAGTTCTCTATTAAAAATGTAGTTATTTGTCACATTCGACTGTGTAAAACCTAGCAATACTACTTATTTCTCTGAGACTGAGGTATATAACGTTTTGCAACAAAACATGATTATTTGTTTCTTTGATTCTTCTCTGAAGATCCTCTCAAGCTCTGTCAGGTTGGATGGGGAGCATCGCTGCACAGCTATTTTCAGGTCTCTCCAGAGATGTTAGATTGGGTTTAAGTCCGGGCTCTTGTCCCGAAGCCACACCTGCGTTGTCTTGGCTGTGTGCTTAGGGTCGTGGTCCTGTTGGAAGGTGAACCTTCTCCCCAGTCTGAGGTCCTGAGTGCTCTGGAGCAGGTTTTCATCAAGGATCTCTCTGTACTTTGCTCCGTTCATCTTTCCCTCGATCCTGACTAGTTTCCCAGTCCTTGTCGCTAAAAAACATCCCCACAGCATGATGCTGCCACCACCATGCTTCACTGTAGGGATGGTGCCAGGTTTCCTCCAGATGTGACGCTTGGCATTCAGGCCAAAGAATTTAATCTTGGTTTCATCAGACCAGAGAATCTTGTTTCTCATGGTTAGAGTCCTTTAGGTGCGTTTTGGCCTACTCCAAGCGGGCTGTCATGTGCCTTTTATTAAGGAGTGGCTTCCGTCTGGGCACTCTATAATAAAAGACTGATTGGTGGAGTGCTGCAGAGATGCTTGTCCTTCTGGAAGGTTCTCCCATCTCCATATAGGAACTCTGGAGCTCTGTCTGAGTGACCATCGGGTTCTTGGTTACCTCCCTGACCAAGGCCCTTCTCCCCTGATTGATTAGTTTGGCTGGGTGGCCAACTCTAGGAAGTCTTGGTGGTTCCAAACTTCTGTCATTTAAGAATGATGAAGGTCACTGTGTTTTTGGGGACCTTCAATGCTGCAGAAATGTTTTGGTACCCTTCCCCAGATCTGTGCCTCGGACACAATCCTGATAATTCCTTCGACCTCAAGGATAGTTTTTTTCTCTGACATGCACTGTCAACTGGTGGGACCCTATATAGACAGGCGTGTGCCTTTCCAAATCATGTCCAATCAATTGAATTTACCACAGGTGGACTCCAATCAAGTTGTAGAAACATCTCAAGGATGATCAATGGAAACAGGATACAGGCTGCAACTGAGCTCAATGTTGTGTCTCATAGCCAAGGGTCTGAATACTTATGTAAATAAAGTATTTCTGTTTTATTAATTTGAAAAAATATCTAAATACCTTTTTCTGCATTGTCATTATGGGGTATTGGGTGTGGATTGATGAGGAAAAACATTTATTTAATACATTTTAGAATAAGGCTGTAACATAACAACATGTGTAAAAAGTCAATGGGGTCTGAATACTGTATCTTTGCTATAGATGAATGTTAAGGGGTCTGAATACTGTATCTTTGCTATAGATTAATGCCAAGGGGTCTGAATACTGTATCTTTGCTATAGATGAATGCCAAGGGGTCTGAATACTGTATCTTTACTATAGATGAATGCCAAGGGGTCTGAATACTGTATCTTTACCATAGATGCATGTCAAGGGTCTGAATACTGTATCTTTACCATAGATGAATGCCAAGGGGTCTGAATACTGTATCTTTGCTATAGATGAATGCCAAGGGTCTGAATACTGTATCTTTGCTATAGATGAATGTTAAGGGGTCTGAATACTGTATCTTTGTGATAGATGAATGTCAAGGGTCTGAATACTGTATCTTTACCATAGATGAATGTCAAGGGGTCTGAATACTGTATCTTTACCATAGATGAATGCCAAGGGGTCTGAATACTGTATCTTTACCATAGATGAATGCCAAGGGGTCTGAATACTGTATCTTTACCATAGATGAATGTCAAGGGTCTGAATACTGTATCTTCACCATAGATGAATGCCAAGGGGTCTGAATACTGTATCTTTGCTATAGATGAATGCCAAGGGGTCTGAATACTGTATCTTTGCTATAGATGAATGCCAAGGGGTCTGAATACTGTATCTTTGCTATAGATGAATGCCAAGGGGTCTGAATACTGTATCTTTGCTATAGATGAATGCCAAGGGGTCTGAATACTGTATCTTTGCTATAGATGAATGCCAAGGGGTCTGAATACTGTATCTTTACCATAGATGCATGCCAAGGGGTCTGAATACTGTATCTTTGCTATAGATGAATGCCAAGGGGTCTGAATACTGTATCTTTGCTATAGATGAATGCCAAGGGGTCTGAATACTGTATCTTTGCTATAGATGAATGCCAAGGGGTCTGAATACTGTATCTTTGCTATAGATGAATGCCAAGGGGTCTGAATACTGTATCTTTACCATAGATGAATGCCAAGGGGTCTGAATACTGTATCTTTGTGATAGATGAATGCCAAGGGGTCTGAATACTGTATCTTTGCTATAGATGCATAGGGTAAACTTGTAATTATATTTGCTGACCCCTACAGTATATATCTAGCCTAGCTATATAAACCACACCCCTCCGCAAACTCGCCTTCTCCAATGTTGGTTCCCCGGCGGTACTTATGTAAATGAGGTAAGAGAATACAATGTTACCAGTGTTTGACATGGGGGAGGGGCCAGGAACTTTATGATCAAACTTGATCAATAAACAAGCAACGGTCATTTTCATACTTTGGTCATCAATACTTTAATCTGGTTTCCTTCAAATATCATCCAATTTCATGAAAAACATGATTTTGACTGTTCATGACCTTTTAAACTACAAAAGCTAATTCACCAACATTTCTGAAAATGGATATATAGCATTTTTAGAATGAAACTTCATATACATACTTCATTCTTTAAAGAATTCCTCCTCGCACGAAACACACGTGCCCTTCTGAAACATCTCAGTTTGTTTTAAAACAGAAATGAGAGTAAAACGTCACATAGTTCACCCAGTAAGGCATTAGACAGGTGCAGAATAAATATTGACATGTACACCTTCTCAACGGTGTTACAGGTACCATGTAATCTCATCTCAGAGGTAGAAAACCGTGTGTATTAAGACAGTGTTGTACAGTCAACAGCTGTGTTAATGTAGACTAGTAGCTAAGTTAGCGAGGCGCGGCAGTACAAAAAGGGAAGGATTATTCTACAGTCTTTGCAGAACCCACAAGGCCAGTAAATTCATTTTTTTAGTACCTTGTTGAAGTATACAGTATTTCTTGTGTGTTCTATTCTGCACGATGAGACACCACAGGTGGAAAAACAGGACACCATTTTGCATAATAGTCTCTGCATTCGAAGGGTTTGCTCACAAAGACGCTACATTAATAGACTAATCGGATAAATGTTGTCTATTAAGGCAATGAACTGGATAAACTCTCAAATGAAAACATGAAAACAATGAATCAGCAACATACGTGTGGGGGGGGGTGGATAGTAGATGGACATGTGAATGATAGACAGTAGATGGACATGTGAATGATGGATAGTAGATGGACATGTGAATGATGGACAGTAGATGGACATGTGAATGATGGATAGTAGATGGACATGTGAATGATGGATAGTAGATGGACATGTGAATGATGGACAGTAGATGGACATGTGAATGATGGATAGTAGATGGACATGTGAATGATGGACAGTAGATGGACATGTGAATGATGGACAGTAGATGGACATGTGAATGATGGACAGTAGATGGACATGTGAATGATGGATAGTAGATGGACATGTGAATGATGGACAGTAGATGGACATGTGAATGATGGACAGTAGATGGACATGTGAATGATGGATAGTAGATGGACATGTGAATGATGGATAGTAGATGGACATGTGAATGATGGACAGTAGATGGACATGTGAATGATGGACAGTAGATGGACATGTGAATGATGGACAGTAGATGGACATGTGAATGATGGATAGTAGATGGACATGTGAATGATGGACAGTAGATGGACATGTGAATGATGGACAGTAGATGGACATGTGAATGATGGACAGTAGATGGACATGTGAATGATGGACAGTAGATGGACATGTGAATGATGGATAGTAGATGGACATGTGAATGATGGACAGTAGATGGACATGTGAATGATGGACAGTAGATGGACATGTGAATGATGGACAGTAGATGGACATGTGAATGATGGACAGTAGATGGACATGTGAATGATGGACAGTAGATGGACATGTGAATGATGGATAGTAGATGGACATGTGAATGATGGACAGTAGATGGACATGTGAATGATGGACAGTAGATGGACATGTGAATGATGGACAGTAGATGGACATGTGAATGATGGACAGTAGATGGACATGTGAATGATGGATAGTAGATGGACATGTGAATGATGGATAGTAGATGGATAGTAGATGGACATGTGAATGATGGATAGTAGATGGACATGTGAATGATGGATAGTAGATGGACATGTGAATGATGGATAGTAGATGGACATGTGAATGATGGATAGTAGATGGATAGTAGATGGACATGTGAATGATGGATAGTAGATGGACATGTGAATGATGGATAGTAGATGGACATGTGAATGATGGACAGTAGATGGACATGTGAATGATGGATAGTAGATGGACATGTGAATGATGGATAGTAGATGGACATGTGAATGATGGATAGTAGATGGACATGTGAATGATGGACAGTAGATGGACATGTGAATGATGGACAGTAGATGGACATGTGAATGATGGATAGTAGATGGACATGTGAATGATGGACAGTAGATGGACATGTGAATGATGGACAGTAGATGGACATGTGAATGATGGACAGTAGATGGACATGTGAATGATGGACAGTAGATGGACATGTGAATGATGGATAGTAGATGGACATGTGAATGATGGACAGTAGATGGACATGTGAATGATGGACAGTAGATGGACATGTGAATGATGGACAGTAGATGGACATGTGAATGATGGACAGTAGATGGACATGTGAATGATGGACAGTAGATGGACATGTGAATGATGGATAGTAGATGGACATGTGAATGATGGACAGTAGATGGACATGTGAATGATGGACAGTAGATGGACATGTGAATGATGGACAGTAGATGGACATGTGAATGATGGACAGTAGATGGACATGTGAATGATGGATAGTAGATGGACATGTGAATGATGGATAGTAGATGGATAGTAGATGGACATGGTAATGATGGACAGTAGATGGACATGTGAATGATGGACAGTAGATGGACATGTGAATGATGGATAGTAGATGGACATGTGAATGATGGACAGTAGATGGACATGTGAATGATGGACAGTAGATGGACATGTGAATGATGGATAGTAGATGGACATGTGAATGATGGACAGTAGATGGACATGTGAATGATGGACAGTAGATGGACATGTGAATGATGGATAGTAGATGGACATGTGAATGATGGATAGTAGATGGACATGTGAATGATGGACAGTAGATGGACATGTGAATGATGGACAGTAGATGGACATGTGAATGATGGACAGTAGATGGACATGTGAATGATGGACAGTAGATGGACATGTGAATGATGGATAGTAGATGGACATGTGAATGATGGATAGTAGATGGACATGTGAATGATGGATAGTAGATGGATAGTAGATGGACATGTGAATGATGGATAGTAGATGGACATGTGAATGATGGATAGTAGATGGACATGTGAATGATGGACAGTAGATGGACATGTGAATGATGGACAGTAGATGGACATGTGAATGATGGATAGTAGATGGACATGTGAATGATGGACAGTAGATGGACATGTGAATGATGGACAGTAGATGGACATGTGAATGATGGACAGTAGATGGACATGTGAATGATGGACAGTAGATGGACATGTGAATGATGGACAGTAGATGGACATGTGAATGATGGATAGTAGATGGACATGTGAATGATGGACAGTAGATGGACATGTGAATGATGGACAGTAGATGGACATGTGAATGATGGACAGTAGATGGACATGTGAATGATGGACAGTAGATGGACATGTGAATGATGGATAGTAGATGGACATGTGAATGATGGATAGTAGATGGACATGGTAATGATGGACAGTAGATGGACATGTGAATGATGGACAGTAGATGGACATGTGCATGACCGTACGTCCCAAATGGCGCCCTATTCCCTTTAGCGTATGATGCACTACTTGGGCCCACAGGGCTCTGGTCAAAAGCAGTACACTATGTAGGGAATAGGGTGCCATTTGAGGCAAAACCAATGAGACGGATAGAGCAGCAGGACTCCAGCCCCCAGAGCCAGCCTGGGTCACAGTACAGACAGGAAGTCCAAACAGGGTCGTGTTCATAAGTGCACACCGTAGCAAAACGTTTTGCAACTGGAAAAAAAAAAGTTTCTTATTGGACTGGAAGTTGCAGTCTGTTTTCTTCCATTTGGTGCCTTTTGAACAAACAAGTGTTTCTTACTGGACACGTTCAGGTCGTCCCTCCCTGTTTCAGTCCTGGGCCTAATAAACATGACTCAGGTGTGTGACCAGTGGCCACAAAAGTCACACTAAGGTCACCACAACACAGGACAGTCCAGGTGGTGATAGCCTGGTTCCCTCCTCAGGTCACCACAACACAGGACAATCCAGGTGGTCATAGCCTGGATCCCTCCTCAGGTCACCACGACACAGGACAGTCCAGGTGGTGATAGCCTGGTTCCCTCCTCAGGTCACCACAACACAGGACAGTCCAGGTGGTGATAGCCTGGTTCCCTCCTCAGGTCACCACAACACAGGACAGTCCAGGTGGTGATAGCCTGGTTCCCTCCTCAGGTCACCACAACACAGGACAGTCCAGGAGGTGATAGCCTGGATCCCTCCTCAGGTCACCACAACACAGGACAGTCCAGGTGGTGATAGCCTGGTTCCCTCCTCAGGTCACCACAACACAGGACAGTCCAGGTGGTGATAGCCTGGTTCCCTCCTCAGGTCACCACAACACAGGACAGTCCAGGTGGTGATAGCCTGGTTCCCTCCTCAGGTCACCACAACACAGGACAGTCCAGGTGGTGATAGCCTGGTTCCCTCCTCAGGTCACCACAACACAGGACAGTCCAGGAGGTGATAGCCTGGTTCCCGCCTCAGGTCACCACAACACAGGACAGTCCAGGTGGTGATAGCCTGGTTCCCTCCTCAGGTCACCACAACACAGGACAGTCCAGGTGGTGATAGCCTGGTTCCCTCCTCAGGTCACCACAACACAGGACAGTCCAGGTGGTGATAGCCTGGTTCCCTCCTCAGGTCACCACAACACAGGACAGTCCAGGTGGTGATAGCCTGGTTCCCTCCTCAGGTCACCACAACACAGGACAGTCCAGGTGGTGATAGCCTGGTTCCCTCCTCAGGTCACCACAACACAGGACAGTCCAGGTGGTGATAGCCTGGTTCCCTCCTCAGGTCACCACAACACAGGACAGTCCAGGTGGTGATAGCCTGGTTCCCTCCTTAGGTCATCACAACACAGGACATTCCAGGTGGTGATAGCCTGGTTCCCTCCTCAGGTCACCCCAATACAGGACAGTCCAGGTGGGGATAGCCTGGTTCCCTCCTCAGGTCACCACAACACAGGACAGTCCAGGTGGGAAAAGCCTGGATCCCTCCTCAGGTCACCACAACACAGGACAGTCCAGGTGGTGATAGCCTGGTTCCCTCCTCAGGTCACCACAACACAGGACAGTCCAGGTGGTGATAGCCTGGTTCCCTCCTCAGGTCACCACAACACAGGACAGTCCAGGTGGTGATAGCCTGGTTCCCTCCTCAGGTCACCACAACGCAGGACAGTCCAGGTGGTGATAGCCTGGTTCCCTCCTCAGGTCACCACAACACAGGACAGTCCAGGTGGTGATAGCCTGGTTCCCTCCTTAGGTCATCACAACACAGGACATTCCAGGTGGTGATAGCCTGGTTCCCTCCTCAGGTCACCCCAATACAGGACAGTCCAGGTGGGGATAGCCTGGTTCCCTCCTCAGGTCACCACAACACAGGACAGTCCAGGTGGGAAAAGCCTGGATCCCTTCTCAGGTCCCAGTAAGTGTTGTTGCTAACCCAGGTGTCGTCCTTTGATTTCCTGTGGACAACAGAAAGACATATTCTTTACCTGAACTGAATAATGAAATACTTTCTAAAAAGAATCAACAACAAAAAGATCATGATGCAAAACACAGCCTCATCATCATCATCATCAGCCTCATCATCATCATCACGTTTTTGCTTTTTATTATAAGTGCTCTTTCTTGAAACCTTGACTGTTGACATTTTTGTGGATTAACAGTGGACTAATGAACAAAATACAAAAATGTGACTGTTTTTGAACTATGCCTTCAACACTCACAAGCTTGCCAACAGAACTGAATGGAAACTGAGAACCAGCTACTGAAAATGGAGAAACCTAATGTTCCCATGGACATGTAACATGACTGGTGTGTCTGTTGTGGTACTTGTACATCTATATAGGTACATCCATATTGTGTTATAAACTGGGTGGTTCGAGCCTTGAATGCTGATTGGCTGAAATCCGTGGTAAATGAGACCGTATATCACGGGTATGACAAAACAATTATTTTTCCAATATACCATGGCCAATATACCACGGCTAAGGGCTGTATCCAGGCACGTTGTGTCATGCATAAGAACAGCCCATAGCCGTGGTATATGGCCAATATACCACGGCTAAGGGCCGTATCCAGGCACGTTGTGTCATGCATAAGAACAGCCCTTAGCCGTGGTATATTGGCCATATACCACACCTCCTCCTGCCTTATTGCTTTAATAAACCCAGTGGGAATAAATGCAGGTGGAGTTTAGCTGTGGAACAGGGTCCCTTTATAAGAAAAATAAAGTCTAGACCCAATGTTATTCTGCTACCAAATACGTTTTATTGTTATCATTTATATGAACCCTCAATTTAACTGTACGTATTCTCTTTTACAGAAAGGGCCCGATTCCGACCTGAGTTAAGCGCGAGTAAATGGAAGGTAATTATCTGAACTTGAACTGAAGCATGAGAATAGCGTGATGTTCGTTTTGGGTGGAGATTGAATGCATGAAGGTGTGGCAGAGGTGTGTCTGCAGATACGGAGGATTCTGACCACTTTTACGCGCTAGGAAACTATGAATAAGGTCTAGCAAACCTACCGATTCCAAGTGGAAAAAGCATCGGATTACTTTTGTTTTCCAATTAAAAAAGAACCATTCTCCATGCACTGTAATTTACAACTTGATCAGAGCTATTGATTAGAGCTAGGTAAACGAGTACTTGATAAGAGCTATTGATTAGAACTAGGTAAACGAGTACTTGATCAGAGCTATTGATTAGAGCTAGGTAAACGAGTACTTGATAAGAGCTATTGATTAGAACTAGGTAAACGAGTACTTGATCAGAGCTATTGATTAGAGCTAGGTAAACGAGTACTTGATAAGAGCTATTGATTAGAGCTTGGTAAACGAGTACTTGATAAGAGCTATTGATTAGAGCTAGGTAAACGAGTACTTGATAAGAGCTATTGATTAAAGCTAGGTAAACGAGTACTTGATCAGAGCTATTGATTAGAGCTAGGTAAACGAGTACTTGATAAGAGCTATTGATTAGAACTAGGTAAACGAGTACTTGATCAGAGCTATTGATTAGAGCTAGGTAAACGAGTACTTGATAAGAGCTATTGATTAGAGCTTGGTAAACGAGTACTTGATAAGAGCTATTGATTAGAGCTAGGTAAACGAGTACTTGATAAGAGCTATTGATTAGAGCTAGGTAAACGAGTACTTGATAAGAGCTATTGATTAAAGCTTGGTCCTTCTGTAGCTCAGTTGGTAGAGCATGGCGCTTGTAACGCCAGGGTAGTGGGTTCGATCCCCGGGACCACCCATACGTAGAATGTATGCACACATGACTGTAAGTCGCTTTGGATAAAAGCGTCTGCTAAATGGCATATATTATTATATATATTATAAGAGCTATTGATTAGAGCTAGGTAAACGAGTACTTGATAAGAGCTATTGATTAGAGCTAGGTAAACGAGTACTTGATCAGAGCTATTGATTAGAACTAGGTAAACGAGTACTTGATAAGAGCTATTGATTAGAGCTAGGTAAACGAGTACTTGATAAGAGCTATTGATTAGAGCTAGGTAAACGAGTACTTGATAAGAGCTATTGATTAGAGCTAGGTAAACGAGTACTTGATAAGAGCTATTGATTAGAGCTAGGTAAACGAGTACTTGATAAGAGCTATTGATTAGAGCTAGGTAAACGAGTACTTGATAAGAGCTATTGATTAGAGTTAGGTAAACGAGTACTTGATAAGAGCTATTGATTAGAGCTTGGTAAATGAGTAATCCGTTTGGATGAGGGGATTGTAAATATAAATGACACTTATTTTAGATCTATTTGACATTATAATAACTGGAGACGAATGTGAAACCAGTCATATGGCAGCAAACTGAAACATTTCAACATATCAACTTTCTCACAGAAAACTCCACGAGAAAATGTGTTGGCCAGCAAATGGGATTACATTTATTCAGCACGCGCAAAAGCCCATTACGCACCTTCGTAAGGCAATACCAAGTACTGAGAAGTGCATAGGAAAGGTGTGCGTAAGAAACGTGTCATTTCCAAAGTCGGAATCGGGCCAAAAAGTGAATAGATCAATTGATAGCAACCGAATCTCACATTGTATCAGATGACTTCCCAAACAAAGATAACCCCATGTGCATCAGTGTCTTCCTCTGGGAGTCTACCACTTGTTTCTAGCATCGCAGAGTTATGTGTCATTATAGGTCGGTTTATACCATTGCTCATCTGTAAAAATAAATACAGCATATACTGTATAGTAAAAAAAAAAAATCCCTCAAATCAAGGAATGTCCCGCGACCCCTAGGTTGGGAACCCTTGTACTAGAGTGCTCAAAGCCTGTCTGTCAAACGGCCACGTCCGTGACAGTTTAGGCATCGCCCTGTATCCAGCTGTAGGAGTTCACCTGAAGAATGTGGGTTGATGTGTCATGGTGTTTTCCTCCAGGACTCTGCGTCTGTCTCTCTGCTGCTGTTCTATCTTCTGCTTCTGTTCCTCTGCTGCCTCTACGTTGCCCTCCTCTAGCAGCCTGGTACACACACACACACACACACACACACACACACACACACACACACACACACACACACACACACACACACACACACACACACACACACACACACACACACACACACACACACACACACACACACACACACACACACAAATGGATTCATTTGGATAAACAATAAAGCAAACCCAACTGTGTATGGTGTGATAATGGTCATTTGATGCAGTGATACATCACTGTGTATGGTGTAATACTGATCACTGTAATACGAAACTGTATTGCCAAATGCACATTTCTACATTGTTACGCCATGCTGGTCTCTACACCATGCTGGTCTCTACACCATGCTGGTCTCTACACCATGCTGGTCTCTACGCCATGCTGGTCTCTAAATCATGCTGGTCCCTACACCATGCTGGTCTCTACACCATGCTGGTCTCTACGCCATGCTGGTCTCTAAATCATGCTGGTCCCTACACCATGCTGGTCCCTACACCATGCTGGTCCCTACACCATGCTGGTCCCTACACCGTGCTGGTCTCTACACCCTGCTGGTCCCTACGCCCTGCTGGTCCCTACACCGTGCTGGTCTGCTGGTCCCTACACCATGCTGGTCCCTACACCGTGCTGGTCTCTACACCCTGCTGGTCCCTACGCCCTGCTGGTCCCTACACCGTGCTGGTCTGCTGGTCCCTACACCATGCTGGTCCCTACGCTGTGCTGGTCCCTACACCATGCTGGTCCCTACACCGTGCTGGTCTCTACACCCTGCTGGTCCCTACACCGTGCTGGTCTGCTGGTCCCTACACCATGCTGGTCCCTACGCTGTGCTGGTCCCTACACCATGCTGGTCCCTACACCGTGCTGGTCTCTACACCCTGCTGGTCCCTACGCCCTGCTGGTCCCTACACCGTGCTGGTCTGCTGGTCCCTACGCCATGCTGGTCCCTGCGCTGTGCTGGTCCCTACACCCTGCTGGTCCCTACACCCTGCTGGTCCCTACGCCATGCTGGTCTCTACACCCTGCTGGTCCCTACGCCGTGCTGGTCCCTACACCATGCTGGTCCCTACACCATGCTGGTCCCTACGCCGTGCTGGTCCCTACGCCATGCTGGTCTCTATGCCATGCTGGTCCCTACACCATGCTGGTCCCTACGCCATGCTGGTCCCTACACCATGCTGGTCCCTACGCCATGCTGGTCTCTACGCCATGCTGGTCTCTACACCATGCTGGTCCCTACACCATGCTGGTCTCTACACCATGCTGGTCTCTACACCATGCTGGTCTCTACACCATGCTGGTCCCTACACCATGCTGGTCTCTACGCCATGCTGGTCTCTACGCCATGCTGGTCCCTACACCATGCTGGTCTCTACACCATGCTGGTCTCTACACCATGCTGGTCTCTACACCATGCTGGTCTCTAAATCATGCTGGTCCCTACACCCTGCGGGCCCCTACGCCATGCTGATCCCTACGCCATGCTGGTCTCTACACCATGCTGGTCTCTACACCATGCTGGTCTCTACACCATGCTGGTCCCTACACCATGCTGGTCTCTACACCATGCTGGTCCCTACACCATGCTGGTCCCTACACCATGCTGGTCTCTAAATCATGCTGGTCCCTACATCATGCTAAGACAACGGTGTGTTACTGTACAGTAGCACTCTGTCTCTCACCTCTGGTCGAGCCGTAGCCGGGTGTCTGTGGGAGGCAGCAGCAGTTTCAGTGAAGGGTCCAGCTCATTGAGCTCCATAGCAAACTTAGTGAAGCCGTAGTACTGCTCGTGGTCAGCCGGCATGGCATCTGAGAACACACACACACACACACCAGAGACACTCTTTTACATCCCAGGGAGATGATTCTATAAACTACAGGGTAAGGAATGCCTTTTATGTAATAAGGAACAGTGGTGTAAAATACTGAAGTAAAAATACTTTGTGTATCTGTACTTTACTTCACTATTTATATTTTTGGCAACTTTTAGTTTGACACCCGAAAGTAGTCGTTATATTTTGAATGATTAGTAGCACAGAAAATGGTCCAATTCTCACACTTATCAAGAGAACATCCCTGGTCATCCCTACTGCCTCTGATCTGGGGGACTCACTAAACAGAGAACATCCCTGGTCATCCCTACTGCCTCTGATCTGGGGGACTCACTAAACAGAGAACATCCCTGGTCATCCTACTGCCTCTGATCTGGAGGACTCACTAAACAGAGAACATCCCTGGTCATCACTACTGCCTCTGATCTGGGGGACTCACTAAACAGAGAACATCCCTGGTCATCCTACTGCCTCTGATCTGGGGGACTCACTAAACAGAGAACATACCTGGTCATCCCTACTGCCTCTGATCTGGAGGACTCACTAAACAGAGAACATCCCTGGTCATCCCTACTGCCTCTGATCTGGGGGACTCACTAAACAGAGAACATCCCTGGTCATCCCTACTGCCTCTGATCTGGGGGACTCACTAAACAGAGAACATCCCTGGTCATCCCTACTGCCTCTGATCTGGGGGACTCACTAAACAGAGAACATCCCTGGTCATCCCTACTGCCTCTGATCTGGGGGACTCACTAAACAGAGAACATACCTGGTCATCCCTACTGCCTCTGATCTGGAGGACTCACTAAACAGAGAACATCCCTGGTCATCCCTACTGCCTCTGATCTGGGGGACTCACTAAACAGAGAACATCCCTGGTCATCCCTACTGCCTCTGATCTGGAGGACTCACTAAACAGAGAACATCCCTGGTCATCCGTACTGCCTCTGATCTGGGGGACTCACTAAACAGAGAACATTCCTGGTCATCCCTACTGCCTCTGATCTGGAGGACTCACTAAACAGAGAACATCCCTGGTCATCCCTACTGCCTCTGATCTGGGGGACTCACTAAACAGAGAACATCCCTGGTCATCCGTACTGCCTCTGATCTGGGGGACTCACTAAACAGAGAACATCCCTGGTCATCCCTACTGCCTCTGATCTGGGGGACTCACTAAACAGAGAACATCCCTGGTCATCCCTACTGCCTCTGATCTGGGGGACTCACTAAACAGAGAACATTCCTGGTCATCCCTACTGCCTCTGATCTGGAGGACTCACTAAACAGAGAACATTCCTGGTCATCCCTACTGCCTCTGATCTGGGGGACAAACATGCTTTGTTTTCAGATGATGTCTGAGTGTTGGAGTGTCACCCTGGCTATCCGCAAAGAAAAAAACAAGAATATTGTGCCCTCTGGTTTGCTTAATGTAAGGAATTTTATGATTTATACTTTTACTATTGATATTTAAGTATATTAGATAAATTACATTTACATACTTAATTATATTTAGAACCAAATACGGTTAAGACTTTTACTGGGTGATTTTCCCTTTTACTTTTTACTTATAGTATATTAATATTGTTTAGCTTCAGACACATATTTTTCTAAGATATTTACTGGTATAAATAAAGATACAGAGATACATTTCAAAATAGACTATATGGACAAGAAAAGGAATTATGTAAATGTGATATTTCAGTTCCAATTTTTGTAGAAAGAAAATAATAACAATAAAATAAGTGTTTTTGCTTTGTCATTATGGTGTATTATGTGTAGATTAATGTGGGGGAAAACTATTTCATTCATTTTAGAATAAGGCTGTAACGTAACAAAAAGTGGAAAAAGACAAGGGATCTGAACTGTATCTACTAGTAGAAATGAAGATAAAGACACAAGGGGTCTGAACTGTATCTACTAGTAGAAATCAAGATAAAGACACAAGGGCTCTGAACTGTATCTACTAGTAGAAATCAAGATAAAGACACAAGGGCTCTGAACTGTATCTACTAGTAGAAATCAAGATAAAGACACAAGGGCTCTGAACTGTATCTACTAGTAGAAATCAAGATAAAGACACAAGGGGTCTGAACTGTATCTACTAGTAGAAATCAAGATAAAGACACAAGGGCTCTGAACTGTATCTACTAGTAGAAATCAAGATAAAGACACAAGGGCTCTGAACTGTATCTACTAGTAGAAATCAAGATAAAGACACAAGGGGTCTGAACTGTATCTACTAGTAGAAATCAAGATAAAGACACAAGGGGTCTGAACTGTATCTACTATTAGAAATCAAGATAAAGACACAAGGGGTCTGAACTGTATCTACTATTAGAAATCAAGATAAAGACACAAGGGGTCTGAACTGTATCTACTAGTAGAAATCAAGATAAAGACACAAGGGGTCTGAACTGTATCTACTAGTAGAAATCAAGATAAAGACACAAGGGCTCTGAACTGTATCTACTAGTAGAAATCAAGATAAAGACACAAGAGGTCTGAACTGTATCTACTAGTAGAAATCAAGATAAAGACACAAGAGGTCTGAACTGTATCTACTAGTAGAAATCAAGATAAAGACACAAGGGGTCTGAACTGTATCTACTAGTAGAAATCAAGATAAAGACACAAGGGGTCTGAACTGTATCTACTAGTAGAAATCAAGATAAAGACACAAGAGGTCTGAACTGTATCTACTAGTAGAAATCAAGATAAAGACACAAGGGATCTGCACTGTATCTACTAGTAGAAATCAAGATATAAAGATAAATCAACTGTACGGATAAGAAACGTATGAATACTTCCAACTGATGGGCTCAACATGTAAAGCCCTGATCTGTAGCATGTGTAGGTCAAGACACTGGGCTCAACATGTAAAGCCCTGATCTGTAGCATGTGTAGGTCAAGACACTGGGCTCAACATGTAAAGCCCTGATCTGTAACATGTGTAGGTCAAGACACTGAGCTCAACATGTAAAGCCCTGATCTGTAGCATGTGTAGGTCAAGACACTGGGCTCAACATGTAAAGCCCTGATCTGTAGCATGTGTAGGTCAAGACACTGGGCTCAACATGTAAAGCCCTGATCTGTAGCATGTGTAGGTGAAGACACTGGGCTCAACATGTAAAGCCCTGATCTGTAGCATGTGTAGGTCAAGACACTGGGCTCAACATGTAAAGCCCTGATCTGTAGCATGTGTAGGTCAAGACACTGGGCTCAACATGTAAAGCCCTGATCTGTAGCATGTGTAGGTGAAGACACTGGGCTCAACATGTAAAGCCCTGATCTGTAGCATGTGTAGGTCAAGACACTGGGCTCAACATGTAAAGCCCTGATCTGTAGCATGTGTAGGTCAAGACACTGGGCTCAACATGTAAAGCCCTGATGTGTAGCATGTGTAGGTCAAGACACTGGGCTCAACATGTAAAGCCCTGATCTGTAACATGTGTAGGTCAAGACACTGGGCTCAACATGTAAAGCCCTGATCTGTAGCATGTGTAGGTGAAGACACTGGGCTCAACATGTAAAGCCCTGATCTGTAGCATGTGTAGGTCAAGACACTGGGCTCAACATGTAAAGCCCTGATCTGTAGCATGTGTAGGTCAAGACACTGGGCTCAACATGTAAAGCCCTGATGTGTAGCATGTGTAGGTCAAGACACTGGGCTCAACATGTAAAGCCCTGATCTGTAGCATGTGTAGGTCAAGACACTGGGCTCAACATGTAAAGCCCTGATCTGTAGCATGTGTAGGTCAAGACACTGGGCTCAACATGTAAAGCCCTGATCTGTAGCATGTGTAGGTCAAGACACTGGGCTCAACATGTAAAGCCCTGATGTGTAGCATGTGTAGGTCAAGACACTGGGCTCAACATGTAAATCCCTGATCTGTAGCATGTGTAGGTCAAGACACTGGGCTCAACATGTAAAGCCCTGATCTGTAGCATGTGTAGGTCAAGACACTGGGCTCAACATGTAAAGCCCTGATGTGTAGCATGTGTAGGTCAAGACACTGGGCTCAACATGTAAAGCCCTGATCTGTAGCATGTGTAGGTCAAGACACTGGGCTCAACATGTAAAGCCCTGATCTGTAGCATGTGTAGGTCAAGACACTGGGCTCAACATGTAAAGCCCTGATGTGTAGCATGTGTAGGTCAAGACACTGGGCTCAACATGTAAATCCCTGATCTGTAGCATGTGTAGGTCAAGACACTGGGCTCAACATGTAAAGCCCTGATCTGTAACATGTGTAGGTCAAGACACTGGGCTCAACATGTAAATCCCTGATCTGTAGCATGTGTAGGTCAAGACACTGGGCTCAACATGTAAAGCCCTGATCTGTAACATGTGTAGGTCAAGACACTGGGCTCAACATGTAAAGCCCTGATCTGTAACATGTGTAGGTCAAGACACTGGGCTCAACATGTAAAGCCCTGATCTGTAGCATGTGTAGGTCAAGACACTGGGCTCAACATGTAAAGCCCTGATGTGTAACATGTGTTGGTCAAGACACTGGGCTCAACATGTAAAGCCCTGATCTGTAACATGTGTTGGTCAAGACACTGGGCTCAGTATAACAGGTTCAGGCTGTTAGTACAATCATACATACTGGCTCTCCAGATGCAGGTGGCAGAGGGGGGGTCTCCACAGTACACCCCCTCATTCCACTTCCCAAACAGTCTGTGGATGACCTTCCCCTTGTGGTCTGTGATGGTGCCCTCCACCTCGTTAACACTTGAGTTCCAGTACTTGGCCTGTACACAGGGAGGAATGCAAAACATTGTTATTGAATATCAAGCCCTGGCCAAAATATTACTTAGAAAAAATTGACTATCTAGAACCTTAAAGGGTTCTTCGGCTGTCCCCATAGGAGAACCCTTTTTGGTTCCATGGTTCCATTTCCACAGAGGGTTTTACATAGAACCCAAAAGGGTTCAACCTGGAACCCAAAAGGGTTCTACCTAGAACCAAAAAGGGTTCTACCTGGAACCCAAAAGGGTTCAACCTGGAACCCAAAAGGGTTCTACCTAGAACCAAAAAGGGTTCTCCTATGGGGAAAGCTGAAGAACCCTTTGAAACCCTTTTTCTAAGAGTGTATAGGGAATAGGGTTCCGATCTATGAGTCACTCTGGGTAAGAAGAGTCATAATAGATCTTTATTTTCATCTTCATATACCAGCCAGTAGATGGCAGTGTTGAGTTATATATGTTCAAACGCAACATACTGAACCAGTAGAGTACAGTAGTTTACAATGAGAACCACTGAGGAGATGAGGGGACAGGAGAAGAGAGGAGAGGAGAAAGGAGAGAGATGAGAGAGGAAAGAGGAGAGAGGGGAGAGATAAGAGGGGTGAGAGGAGAGATGAGAGAGAGATGAGAGGAGAAAGAGGAGAGATGAGAGGAGAGATGAGATAGGATAGAGGGGAGAGGGGAAAGAGGAGTGGGGAGAGGAGAGAGGGTATAGATGAGAGAGGAGAGGGGAGAGTGGAGAGGAGAGAGGAAAGAGGAGAGGACAGCATCGTAGAGGACAGGAGAGGACAGGAGAGAGGAGAGGACAGGACAGTAGAGGACAGGAAAGAGGAGAGGGGTGAGAGGAGAGATGAGAGAGGAGAGGGGAGAGGGGAGAGGAGAGAGGAAAGAGGAGAGGAGAGAGGAGAGAGGAAAGAGGAGAGAGGAGAGAGGAGAGAGGAAAGAGGAGAGAGGAGAGAGGAGAGAGGAGAGAGGAGAGAGGAAAGAGGAGAGAGGAGAGAGGAGAGAGGAGAGAGGAAAGAGGAGAGAGGAGAGAGGAGAGAGGAAAGAGGAGAGAGGAGAGAGGAGAGAGGAGAGAGGAGAGAGGAAAGAGGAGAGAGGAGAGAGGAGAGAGGAGAGAGGAGAGGTTATATTGTATAATAAGTCTTGACCTGGCATCCTTCTACACTGCAGTAGACCTTTCAACTCCTCAGAGAGTGTGTGTGTGTGTGTGTGTGTAACAAAGTTTTGACTAATTTAAGCTTTTAACAACCCTTTCACCAATCCGCATCACTTATAAAGAAGCATTTCCACTCAGCTTGTGTGGGAGCAAATATAACACATAGACAAATGCATAAGATGTATAGAATAGCTGAACACTAAAAACAGACTACATGAAGGGAAGGTGACACAGGTGCTAGGATAGCTGGACATACCAAGGCCAGAGGGATATACAAAGGAGGGGGTCAGTCAAATGACTAACTGATGACCAATAGACATAGTTCGCATATTTTTAGGAACATATTGAGCTAAGTGCAGAGCCAAAACATAGGGCTGTAAAATAGAGGAATGTATAGTATTTTTAGTATAGCTGGACACGCTAGAAACTGAGGAGACACAGTCTGCTGATCTTAGATAATACACAAACAAAAGAATGCATTTAGTTAAGTGCAGGAACAGTAAGGGTCTTGTCATCCTTATAATCTGATGGAAAGCAGGTATGGGGCGTTAATTGAGCTGAACAAGCAGGATGCACAGATTGGAATGTAAACTCATTTTGCATGTGGGATGGGCTCATATGCAATATGTGGATAAATACTGGAGCCCGGGCTCTGGAAAAGCGGTGTGTTCCACGGACCATCCCGGCTTGCTATACTCTTGTATTAAAAGCCGAATTGATTTCACAAGTTCTGTAATGCGTTTTATTTGATCCGATTCTCCACGACACTTGTAGCTTTCCAGTGTCCAGTTAGACTGGAGAGTGGCTGGATATCTCTCACTGAAAAGCAGCTTTATTACTGCCATGGCCAGGGGGGACTCACACACCCAGATACTGACTGCTCTAAATATCAGGTTAAACAGGTGGAATATCCCCTCCGGTTTATACACCCCCCCGTCTCTCACCTTGATGAAGGTGACCTTACACTGGCAGATATCAGTGCTGGTGTTCCTGATGGAGATCTCTCCGTAGTGTTCTATCCAGCGCTGCCCACTCAGGATGTTGTGGATGCAGGACGTGACCTTGTTCCACTCATAGTGGTCCCCAAACCTGCAGGACGGGGAGAGGGCGTGTCACAATAGGTTTGTGTTTCAGTGTGTGTGTGTGTGTGTGTGTGTGTGTGTGTGTGTGTGTGTGTGTGTGTGTGTGTGTGTGTGTGTGTGTGTGTGTGTGTGTGTGTGTGTGTGTGTGTGCGCATGAGATAAGACGCAGGTCACTGTATAAAACAACAAAAGTACCTTTAATAGAATTAAATCAGTTTATCAGTCTATTATCAGTCTGTTATCAGTCTATTATCAGTCTGTTATCAGTCTATTATCAGTCTGTTATCAGTCTGTTATCAGTCTATTATCAGTCTGTTATCCGTCTATTATCAGTCTATTATCAGTCTATTATCAGTCTGTTATCAGTTTGTTATCAGTCTGTTATCCGTCTATTATCAGTCTGTTATCAGTCTGTTATCAGTCTGTTATCCGTCTATATTATCCATCTATTATCAGTCTGTTATCCGTCTATTATCAGTCTATTATCAGTTTGTTATCAGTCTGTTATCAGTCTATTATCAGTCTGTTATCAGTCTGTTATCAGTCTATTATCAGTCTGTTATCCGTCTATTATCAGTATATCAGTCTATTATCAGTCTGTTATCAGTCTGTTATTAGTTTGCTATCAGTCTGTTATCAGTCTATTATCAGTCTGTTAATAGTCTGTTATCCGTCTATTATCAGTCTGTTATCAGTTTGTTATCAGTCTGTTATCAGTTTGTTATCAGTCTGTTATCCGTCTATATTATCCGTCTATTATCAGTCTGTTATCCGTCTATTATCAGTCTATTATCAGTCTGTTATTAGTTTGTTATCAGTCTGTTATCAGTCTATTATCAGTCTGTTATCAGTCTATTATCAGTCTGTTATCAGTCTGTTATCAGTCTGTTATCCGTCTATTATCAGTCTATTATCAGTCTGTTATCAGTCTGTTATCAGTCTATTATCAGTCTGTTATCAGTCTGTTATCAGTCTATTATCAGTCTGTTATCAGTCTATTATCAGTCTGTTATCAGTCTGTTATCAGTCTATTATCAGTCTGTTATCAGTCTGTTATCAGTCTATTATCAGTCTGTTAATAGTCTGTTATCCGTCTATTATCAGTCTGTTATCAGTTTGTTATCAGTCTGTTATCAGTTTGTTATCAGTCTGTTATCCGTCTATATTATCCGTCTATTATCAGTCTGTTATCCGTCTATTATCAGTCTATTATCAGTCTGTTATTAGTTTGTTATCAGTCTGTTATCAGTCTATTATCAGTCTGTTATCAGTCTATTATCAGTCTGTTATCAGTCTGTTATCAGTCTGTTATCCGTCTATTATCAGTCTATTATCAGTATATCAGTCTATTATCAGTCTATTATCAGTCTATTATCAGTCTATTATCAGTCTGTTATTAGTTTGTTATCAGTCTGTTATCCATCTATTATCAGTCTGTTATCAGTCTGTTATCAGCCTACTATCAGTCTATTATCAGTATATCAGTCTGTTATCAGTCTATTATCAGTATATCAGTCTATTATCAGTCTGTTATCCGTCTATTATCAGTCTGTTATCAGTCTATCAGTCTTTATCAGTCCGTTATCAGTCGTATTACTATACTATCAGTATGTTATCAGTCTGTTATCAGTCTACTATCAGTCTATTATCAGTATATCAGAATATTATCAATCAGTTATCAGTCTATTATCAGTCTATTATCAGACTATCATTCTATCATCAGTCTCTATCAATCCATTATCAGTCTATATTATCAGTCTATCATCAGTCTATTATCAGTCTTATCAGTTTGTTATCAGTCTACTATCAGTCTACTATCAGTCTATTATCAGTCTGTTATCAGTCTGTTATCAGTCTATTATCCGTATATTATCAGACTATCATTCTATCATCAGTCTCTATCAATCCATTATCAGTCTATATTATCAGTCTATCATCAGTCTATCAGTCTATTATCAGTCTATTATCTATTTGAGTGATATCTGGACATTGACAAACAGGTTTGGGGGTCTGGTTGAACCATGGATGTAGTGGCTAGTTGGTCAGTAAGGGGGGTCTGGTTGGACCATGGATGTAGTGGCTAGTTGGTCAGTAAGGGGGGTCTGGTTGGACCATGGAGACAGTGGCTAGTTGGTCAGTAAGGGGTGTCTGGTTGGACTATGGATGTAGTGGCTAGTTGGTCAGTAAGGGGGTCTGGTGGGACCATGGATGTAGTGGCTAGTTGGTCAGTAAGGGGGTCTGGTGGGACCATGGAGACAGTGGCTAGTTGGTCAGTAAGGGGGGTCTGTTGGGACCATGGATGTAGTGGCTAGTTGGTCAGTAAGGGGTGTCTGGTTGGACCATGGAGACAGTGGCTAGTTGGTCAGTAAGGGGGGTCTGGTGGGACCATGGATGTAGTGGCTAGTTGGTCAGTAAGTGTGGTCTGGTTGGACCATGGATGTAGTGGCTAGTTGGTCAGTAAGGGGGGTCTGGTTGGACCATGGAGACAGTGGCTAGTTGGTCAGTAAGGGGGTCTGGTTGGACCATGGAGACAGTGGCTAGTTGGTCAGTAAGGGGGTCTGGTTGGACCATGGAGACAGTGGCTAGTTGGTCAGTAAGGGGGGTCTGGTTGGACCATGGATGTAGTGGCTAGTTGGTCAGTAAGGGGGGGTCTGGTTGGACCATGGATGTAGTGGCTAGTTGGTCAGTAAGGGGGGTCTGGTTGGAACATGGATGTAGTGGCTAGTTGGTCAGTAAGGGTGGTCTGGTTGGACCATGGATGTAGTGACTAGTTGGTCAGTAAGGGGGGTCTGGTGGGACCATGGAGACAGTGGCTAGTTGGTCAGTAAGGGTGGTCTGGTTGGACCATGGATGTAGTGACTAGTTGGTCAGTAAGGGTGGTCTGGTAGAGTGAGATTGAGAGGGACCGTAAAGCACTCACCCTGGCAGCATCACATGGGTGGTGCCCACAGGAACTATTTCCATAGACTTCCCCCAGAACTTGTTTTTCCACCTTATGTCTAAAGACGTCACAGGAAAGACAACAGCAGGGTTAGTGCATCCAAGAGGAACAGCCTCCAGCTTTAGACTAATAGCTAGTATGGTTGGTTAGGGCCTCCAGCTTTAGACTAATAGCTGGTATGGTTGGTTGGGGACTCCAGCTTTAGACTAATAGCTGGTATGGTTGGTTAGGGACTCCAGCTTTAGACTAATAGCTAGTATGGTTGGTTAGGGCCTCCAGCTTTAGACTAATAGCTGGTATGGTTGGTTGGGGACTCCAGCTTTAGACTAATAGCTGGTATGGTTGGTTAGGGACTCCAGCTTTAGACTAATAGCTAGTATGGTTGGTTAGGGCCTCCAGCTTTAGACTAATAGCTGGTATGGTTGGTTGGGGACTCCAGCTTTAGACTAATAGCTGGTATGGTTGGTTAGGGACTCCAGCTTTAGACTAATAGCTAGTATGGTTGGTTAGGGCCTCCAGCTTTAGACTAATAGCTGGTATGGTTGGTTGGGGACTCCAGCTTTAGACTAATAGCTGGTATGGTTGGTTAGGGACTCCAGCTTTAGACTAATAGCTAGTATGGTTGGTTAGGGCCTCCAGCTTTAGACTAATAGCTGGTATGGTTGGTTGGGGACTCCAGCTTTAGACTAATAGCTGGTATGGTTGGTTAGGGACTCCAGCTTTAGACTAATAGCTAGTATGGTTGGTTAGGGACTCCAGCTTTAGACTAATAGCTGGTATGGTTGGTTAGGGACTCCAGCTTTAGACTAATAGCTAGTATGGTTGGTTAGGGACTCCAGCTTTAGACTAATAGCTGGTATGGTTGGTTGGGGACTCCAGCTTTAGACTAATAGCTGGTATGGTTGGTTAGGGACTCCAGCTTTAGACTAATAGCTAGTATGGTTGGTTAGGGCCTCCAGCTTTAGACTAATAGCTGGTATGGTTGGTTAGGGACTCCAGCTTTAGACTAATAGCTGGTATGGTTGGTTGGGGACTCCAGCTTTAGACTAATAGCTGGTATGGTTGGTTGGGGACTCCAGCTTTAGACTAATAGCTGGTATGGTTGGTTAGGGACTCCAGCTTTAGACTAATAGCTGGTATGGTTGGTTGGGGACTCCAGCTTTAGACTAATAGCTGGTATGGTTGGTTAGGGACTCCAGCTTTAGACTAATAGCTAGTATGGTTGGTTAGGGCCTCCAGCTTTAGACTAATAGCTGGTTTGGTTGGTTAGGGACTCCAGCTTTAGACTAATAGCTGGTATGGTTGGTTGGGGACTCCAGCTTTAGACTAATAGCTGGTATGGTTGGTTGGGGACTCCAGCTTTAGACTAATAGCTGGTATGGTTGGTTAGGGACTCCAGCTTTAGACTAATAGCTGGTATGGTTGGTTGGGGACTCCAGCTTTAGACTAATAGCTGGTATGGTTGGTTAGGGACTCCAGCTTTAGACTAATAGCTGGTTTGGTTGGTTAGGGACTCCAGCTTTAGACTAATAGCTGGTATGGTTGGTTAGGGACTCCAGCTTTAGACTAATAGCTGGTATGGTTGGTTGGGGACTCCAGCTTTAGACTAATAGCTGGTATGGTTGGTTGGGGACTCCAGCTTTAGACTAATAGCTAGTATGGTTGGTTAGGGACTCCAGCTTTAGACTAATAGCTAGTATGGTTGGTTAGGGCCTCCAGCTTTAGACTAATAGCTGGTATGGTTGGTTGGGGACTCCAGCTTTAGACTAATAGCTAGTATGGTTGGTTAGGGACTCCAGCTTTAGACTAATAGCTGGTATGGTTGGTTGGGGACTCCAGCTTTAGACTAATAGCTAGTATGGTTGGTTAGGGACTCCAGCTTTAGACTAATAGCTAGTATGGTTGGTTAGGGCCTCCAGCTTTAGACTAATAGCTGGTTTGGTTGGTTAGTGCCTCCAGCTTTAGACTAATAGCTAGTATGGTTGGTTAGGGCCTCCAGCTTTAGACTAATAGCTGGTATGGTTGGTTAGGGACTCCAGCTTTAGACTAATAGCTGGTATGGTTGGTTAGGGCCTCCAGCTTTAGACTAATAGCTGGTATGGTTGGTTAGGGACTCCAGCTTTAGACTAATAGCTGGTATGGTTGGTTAGGGACTCCAGCTTTAGACTAATAGCTGGTATGGTTGGTTAGGGACTCCAGCTTTAGACTAATAGCTGGTATGGTTGGTTAGGGACTCCAGCTTTAGACTAATAGCTGGTATGGTTGGTTAGGGCCTAAAGCTTTAGACTAGCTGTAATAGCTGGTATGGTTAAGACCAGTGATCCGCGTGGTCAGGAAAATCTCTTGCCCCTAGTTATAAACCCAGTGTCTGTTGTCAGGTGAAAGGGTGTGTATCAGGTGAAAGGGTGAGTATCAGGTGAAAGGGTGAGTATCAGGTGAAAGGGTGAGTATCAGGTGAAAGGGTGAGTATCAGGTGAAAGGGTGTGTATCAGGTGAAAGGGTGAGTATCAGGTGAAAGGGTGAATATCAGGTGAAAGGGTGAGTATCAGGTAAAAGTGAGTATCAGGTGAAAGGGTGAGTATCAGGTGAAAGGGTGAATATCAGGTGAAAGGGTGAATATCAGGTGAAAGGGTAATAGTTTGTAGAGGACCATGGTGTTGACTTACCTTGCCAGAATATGTAGTTTTTAGAGTCAGCGTGGCATGCTGATATAGGTGGGTGATGGCTGACCTGAGAACAGAGATAAAGAATGGCAGGCTTGTACTTGATGGATCAAACCCTATGAATTATTCAGATGTGGGACAAATACTTCCAGGTCATATTTAGGACATGTGGGTCTGTGTACAGTACCTGTTCTGCTACAAATCGGAGGCCCTTGTCGGGGCGGTCACACTCATAGGTCTCCCCCAGGACCGGGTTGAAGGGCTTCCCTCCCGCTCGGTGGTAGCTGGACGCGTACCCCGACACTGCAAACGTGGCTATGTACACCTACAGACAGTTGACAGCACCGGTCAGTTCATTACTCTTCTGTTCAAGTATCAGTCATCAGCACATTCTAATGGCCATCATCAGTAACACTTGAGCAGGATAACAGACAGACAGACAGACAGACAGACAGACAGACAGACAGACAGACAGACAGACAGACAGACAGACAGACAGACAGACAGACAGACAGACAGACAGACAGACAGACAGACAGACAGACAGACAGACAGACAGACAGACAGACAGACAGACAGACAGACAGACAGACAGACAGACAGACAGACAGACAGACAGACAGACAGACAGACAGACAGACAGTAGTTAGTCAAAACACAGATCAACCCAAGAATGACATCATGACAGTTTTTATGGACGGCAGAAAGTGCAAAGTGGAACCATAGAGTTGGATAGAGGACTTGGCCCAAAGCCTGTTTCAGCCCTCAATGGCGCTGTCTGTGCTATCTCCATTCTCCAAAGACGACCCGAGCCGGATATTAGCCCTCTGGTACATCTCTATGAGATAAGAGGTCGTCCCACCATAATTACCCCTGGGGTCCGCAGGAGAACTGTTTGTAGTGAGTTTGTGTCCAATGGACCATTCAATAACCCTTCATTCTAACATCTGATCATTGCTGGTGAAATTCCCATTCAATTTCCCACATATATAGATATAATTGGGCTCCCGAGTGGCGCAGCATCTCAGTTCTAGTGCTGTCACTACAGACCCTGGTTCAATTCCAGGCTGTATCACAACTGGCCGTGATTGGGAGACCCATAGGGCGGTGCACAATTGGCCCAGTGTCGTCCGGGGTAGGGTTTGGTCATTGTAAATGAGAATTTGTTCTTAACTGACTTTTCTAGTTAAATTAATAAAACGTAAATCATTTCCTCTCCATTTGAGTAGAATGGGCCTGATGACCTCAGTAATGTGAAACTGAATGGGAGAGGCTGTGTCCAAATGGAACTCTATTTAGTGCACTACTTTTAATCACGGCCCATAGGGAATAGGGTGTCATTTGAGAGGAAGCCAGAATGGCTGGCTGACTGAGTGGATGCTGTCTGGATCTGGATGTCTCCTCTGATAGGCCACACTGGGCCACACTGGGAAAAAGCACTCATCATCATCATCATCATCATCACCATCTCCTCCACTCCACAAAGACCCTGATGGGACATCTGTCTTCATCTGCCTGCTGCCTCTCCTCTTCAACGCAGACTACAGCCGTCTTCAGCTGACTCACCTCTTCAACACAGATTAGAGCTGTCTTCAGCTGCCTCTCCTCTTCAACACAGATTAGAGCTGTCTTCAGCTGACTCACCTCTTCAACACAGATTAGAGCTGTCTTCAGCTGCCTCTCCTCTTCAACACAGATTAGAGCTGTCTTCAGTTGCCTCTCCTCTTCAACACAGATTACAGCTGTCTTCATCTGCCTACTACTGTTTATTTTCAACACAGATTAGAGCTGTCTTCAGATGCCTCTCCTCTTCAACACAGACTACAGCTGTCTTCAGATGACTCACCTCTTCAACACAGATTAGAGCTGTCTTCAGCTGCCTCTCCTCTTCAACACAGATTAGAGCTGTCTTCAGCTGCCTCTCCTCTTCAACACAGATTAGAGCTGTCTTCAGCTGCCTCTCCTCTTCAACACAGATTAGAGCTGTCTTCAGATGCCTCTCCTCTTCAACACAGACTACAGCTGTCTTCAGCTGACTCACCTCTTCAACACAGATTAGAGCTGTCTTCAGCTGCCTCTCCTCTTCAACACAGATTAGAGCTGTCTTCAGCTGCCTCTCCTCTTCAACACAGATTACAGCTGTCTTCATCTGCCTACTACTGTTTATTTTCAACACAGATTAGAGCTGTCTTCAGATGCCTCTCCTCTTCAACACAGACTACAGCTGTCTTCAGATGACTCACCTCTTCAACACAGATTAGAGCTGTCTTCAGCTGCCTCTCCTCTTCAACACAGATTAGAGCTGTCTTCAGCTGCCTCTCCTCTTCAACACAGATTACAGCTGTCTTCATCTGCCTACTACTGTTTATTTTCAACACAGATTAGAGCTGTCTTCAGATGCCTCTCCTCTTCAACACAGACTACAGCTGTCTTCAGATGACTCACCTCTTCAACACAGATTAGAGCTGTCTTCAGCTGCCTCTCCTCTTCAACACAGATTAGAGCTGTCTTCAGCTGCCTCTCCTCTTCAACACAGATTACAGCTGTCTTCATCTGCCTACTACTGTTTATTTTCAACACAGATTAGAGCTGTCTTCAGCTGTCTGCTACTTCTCCTCTTTAACACAGATTATAGTTGCAAAATTCCCAGGTTTTTCAGAAATCTTCAACAACTGTGTGATGTCATCTACCATATGAGTATATGTACTGAGCTGTACCAAGGAGGTGCATCCCTGAAGAGTCCCAGGGCTCCATCCTTGGTCCTTATCATTCAGCCTCTACATCAACAACCTTTCTTCAATGTGAAAGGGAGTGGACACCCACATGTATGCTGATGATACTGTCCTTTACACCTGTGGTAATCTCAGAAACCCGAGAACTAAAACCATGCGTAATTGCGTCAGTTGTGTTAAATCAGTGTTTCCCAAACTAAGTCCTGGGGACACCAAGAAGCGTACATTTAGTCATTACCCTTGCACTATAGTGCTGATTCAAATAATCAAAGCTTGATGATGAGTTGGTTGTTTGAATCTGCTGTGTAGCGCCTGGGGAAAAAACTAAATGTGCACACAGGGGGGGCCAAGGAGGACTGGGTTTGGGAGCAGCTTGTAATTAAACTAACACAAGTACTGTACCTCTGTCTGTAACTAATGCTTAGCTATTGATTAATGTAGCATTACTGTACCTCTGTCTGTAACTAATGGTTAGCTATTGATTAATGTAGCACTACTGTACGTCTGTCTGTAACTAATGGTTAGCTATTGATTAATGTAGCACTACTGTACCTCTGTCTGTAACTAATGGTTAGCTATTGATTAATGTAGCATTACTGTACCTCTGTCTGTAACTAATGGTTAGCTATTGATTAATGTAGCACTACTGTACGTCTGTCTGTAACTAATGGTTAGCTATTGATTAATGTAGCATTACTGTACCTCTGTCTGTAACTAATGCCTAGCTATTGATTGATGTAGCATTACTGTACCTCTGTCTGCAACTAATGGTTAGCTATTGATTCATGTAGCATTACTGTACCTCTGTCTGTAACTAATGGTTAGCTATTGATTCATGTAGCATTACTGTACCTCTGTCTGTAACTAATGGTTAGCTATTGATTAATGTAGCATTACTGTACCTCTGTCTGTAACTAATGCCTAGCTATTGATTGATGTAGCATTACTGTATCTCTGTCTGTAACTAATGGTTAGCTATTGATTAATGTATCATTACTGTACCTCTGTCTGTAACTAATGCCTAGCTATTGATTGATGTTTGGCTCTGCCTGCTGATAATGCAGTGAGAGGAGGAAGAGAACACACAATCATAGCGATGATCCATGAGGTGAACTAGAGAAATGGGCTGAGGTGTCAATAAATACATGCTGCATCCCAAATAGCACCCTATTCCCAAGTGCACTACTTTTGACCAGAGGCTTAATGGGTATAGGGAGCCATTTGGAACGCAGCCTGTATTTACTGACACCTCTGCCCTTTTCTCTAGTTCACCTCATGTATCATCGCTATGACGCCCACTTCTCTGACAAACTGACAAACTCCACTCAACTTCTATTGGTCAGGGAGTCTGGAAGCTGTGGGTCTAGTTCTGGTCCTTCACACTGAGCTACTGCAGCCGGTAACCCACATTCATCATTTCAAATGGAACAAACGCTCTGCAGGAAATATATTCCACACAGATTTATTACCGCAGTGAGGTCCCATGTCTTCAAAGGCTTTCATCAAATGTCTCTCGCTTTAGGGAAACTGGTCAGTGAATACAAAGTGCCATCAAATCAGCGAAGTGCTGATCCTAAATCCTCAATCCATTTAGTAGTCCTATACAATTGCTGACAAACAATAATATGCACAAAAGCAGAAAACCAAACAGATCATTTGTACCAAGTCATTTAAAACAGAGCGAGCCGAGGCACACTACTGGCTACAGCCGAAGTGTCCAATCAGGATCTAGTCAGTGGGAATGAAATGTCATTTCTCATCAAATGTCCATAGGACATTACAGCACTACCGTGAAGAGTGTGTATAATTCAGAAGGGGTCTTGTGTGCTCAGATGTGTGAATCTGTTCGGTGTGTGTGTGTGTGTGTACACATCCCCTCTCACCATGCGTTCAAAGGGGTCCTGTGTGTGTGTGTGTGTGTGTGTGTGTGTGTGTGTGTGTGTGTGTGTGTGTGTGTGTGTGTGTGTGTGTGTGTGTGTGTGTGTGTGTACACATCCCCTCTCACCATGCGTTCAAAGGGGTCCTGTGTGTGTGTGTGTGTGTGTGTGTGTGTGTGTGTGTGTGTGTGTGTGTGTGTGTGTGTGTGTGTGTGTGTGTGTGTGTGTGTGTGTGTGTACACATCCGCTCTCACCATGCGTTCAAAGGGGTCCTGTGTGTGTGTGTGTGTGTGTGTGTGTACACATCCGCTCTCACCATGCGTTCAAAGGGGTCCTGTGTGTGTGTGTGTGTGTGTGTGTGTACACATCCCCTCTCACCATGCGTTCAAAGGGGTCCTGTGTGTGTGTGTGTGTGTGTGTGTGTGTGTGTGTGTGTGTGTGTGTGTGTGTGTGTGTGTGTGTGTGTGTGTGTGTGTGTGTGTGTGTGTACACATCCCCTCTCACCATGCGTTCAAAGGGGTCCTGTGTGTGTGTGTGTGTGTGTGTGTGTGTGTGTGTGTGTGTGTGTGTGTGTGTGTGTGTGTGTGTGTGTGTGTGTGTGTGTGTGTGTGTGTGTACACATCCGCTCTCACCATGCGTTCAAAGGGGTCCTGTGTGTCAGCAGCTCTGTCCAGCAGCTCGCTGTACTCCAGCTCCTCACACAGTCTCTGCAGGGTGTTGAGGGGCTCGTTCAGCTGAACAGGCATAGCCACCTGAATAATCATAAGAACACATTTACACAGCAATCACAAAGACACATTTGGTCACCTTCATAAGAAAACAAATGTAGTAATTGTGTAATAATGTCACGTAAACCAAATAGAATAATGTAAGTAAAATAATAAGACATTTAGTAATGTTTAGAGCTCTACGTAGGCAGAGACAAATCACAAACACAACAAAAAACCAACACAATAGACAGAAATAAACCAACACAGGAGACAGAAATAAACCAACACAGGAGACAGAAATAAACCAACACATTAGACAGAAATAAACCAACACAGGAGACAGAAATAAACCAACACAATAGACAGAAATAAACCAACACAGTAGACAGAAATAAACCAACACATTAGACAGAAATAAACCAACACAGTAGACAGAAATAAACCAACACAGGAGACAGAAATAAACCAACACAGTAGACAGAAATAAACCAACACAGTAGACAGAAATAAACCAACACAGTAGACAGAAATAAACCAACACATTAGACAGAAATAAACCAACACAGGAGACAGAAATAAACCAACACAGTAGACAGAAATAAACCAACACATTAGACATAAATAAACCAACACAGGAGACAGAAATAAACCAACACAGTAGACAGAAATAAACCAACACAGGAGACAGAAATACAGCTATAAGTCCATGGATACCTTGGAGAGGTCTTTCCCTATGTTGTTCTTAAGGATGTTCCATAGACTGATGTTACTGGTGTTAGGGCTGGCCGACGGGAGGCACGACCTGCGTCTTCTCAGAAGGGCCCCGTTCTCTTCACAGCCTGGAGGGTGGAGGGTTATGATCAGGATATTAGTGGTCATAACTACTGTATGTCAATACGTAACCAGGAAAACAAGTCCCAAATTGCACCCTATCGTACTAGTGTTGAACAGAGCTATGAGCCCCGGTCAACAGGAGTGCATTATACTGGGAATAGGGCGCCACTTGAAACACACATGGTAAAGTGTCCCTTTACCCGAGTTAGGTCTCTCCGTCTCGTTGCTGAAGTTGTCCATGGAGATGTTGTCGCTGACGTTGTCACTGATGTATGAGTCATCATCAGAGGCCTGCAGGATAAAGAATAAATCCCAGATTATCATTGGTGGTCAAATATACCTTTTTTACAGCGCCCACCTGAGAGATGCAAGAACCAGGAAACAGGAAGCTGTCAGGTCCCTTTCAACATCCTGTCACAACATATGGGAACATCCTAAATGGTGCCCCATTCCCCATGGGTCCTGGTCAAAACGGTGCCCTAAATAGGGAATAGGATGCCATTTGGGATGCATTCAGTGGGTTTGAGAATGGAGGGGGAAGGAGACGGTCGGTCCCAGAGAAGACACTGACTACACCTCAGCTCCTCTCCTCTCTGCAGTAAGGGTATGTTATTTTTAGATGGGGGTAATTCACTTTCACACAGGAACAGAAAACATAGTGAACATGTCCTGTAGCTCAGAGCTCTGACTGGAGGTGCCTCATTAAGTCTGAAGCCAGAAGTGGGTCCAGACAAAATATCCTCCAGTTCTCTGACTGTTACTCCTCTCTTCACCTCTTCCCTCCTCATCCCCCCCTCTCCTCTTTTTCATCCTCTCTCTCTCCTCCTCATCCCCCTCCCTCCTCTCTTTCTCCTCCTCCCTCTTCATCCCCCTCCCTCCTCTTTTTCATCTCTCTCTCTCCTCCTCATCCCCCTCCCTCCTCTCTTTCCTCCTCTCTTTCTCCTCCTCCCTCTTCATCCCCCTCCCTCCTCTCTTTCTCCTCCTCCCTCCTCCTCCCCTCTCTCCTCTTTTTCATCTCTCCTCTCTCTCTCTCTCTCTCTCTCTCTCTCTCTCTCTCTCTCTCTCTCTCTCTCTCTCTCTCTCTCTCTCTCTCTCTCTCTCCTCCTCATCCCCCTCCCTCCTCTCTTTCCTCCTCTCTTTCTCCTCCTCCCTCTTCATCCCCCTCCCTCCTCTCTTTCTCCTCCTCCCTCTTCATCCCCCTCCCTCCTCTCTTTCCTCCTCTCTCTCCTCCTCCCTCCTCATCCCCCTCCCTCCTCTCTCTCACCTCTTCCCTCCTCATCCCCCTCCCTCCTCTCTCTCTCCTCCTCCCTCCTCATCCCCCTCCTTCCTCTCCCTCCTCATTCCCCTCGCTCCTCAATACCCTCCCTCCTCATTCCCCTCCCTCCTCATTCCCCTCCCTCCTCATCCCCCTCCCTCCTCTATCCTCATCCTCCCTCCTCCTCTATCCTCATCTTCCTCCCTCCTCCTCTATCCTCATCTTCCTCCCTCTCCTCCTCATCCTCTCTCCTCCTCCTCCCTCCTCATCTTCCTCATCCCCCTCCCTCCTCATTCCCCTCCCTCCTCATCCCCCTCCCTCCTCTATCCTCATCCTCCCTCTCCTCCTCATAGCCTCCCCTTGCTCCTCTTCCTCCTTCTCCTCCCCCTCCCTCCCTCCCTGTCCTCCTATCCCTCCACCCCTCCTTCCTCCTCCCGCTCCCTCCTCCTCTCCTCCTCCAGTATTGACTGGTTTCAACAGCAGAGAGAGAGAGCAGCGAGGTCAGACACTGACCTCGTTTTCTGAGGAGCTGGCAGACAGTAGAACCTCCTGAGCATCAAAGAACTCTGATAGAGACTCTGTGATGGATGCTCTGCTCTCATTGGACGCCTGGTGAACTAGGGGGTGGGATCCATCGGTGGAGTCTTGCTTCTAATAAGAGGAGAACATAATGTCAGTTAGGTTTAGGCTTAGATTAATTAATTTAGGTTTAGGCTCAGATTAATTCAGCTAGGTTTAGGCTTAGATTAATTTGAACTCATTCTCCTGTTACTGTCTGAAACAATAAACCATGATTAAACATGTACATTTCCAAAGAAGTGTGTGAATTGAACACACTGTGTGAATTGAACACACTGTGTGAATTGAACACACTGTGTGAATTGAACACACATAAAGGTTGTGTCTCAAATGTACCTTATTCCTGTTATAGGGCAGTACTGTTGACCAGGGCCCAGAGGGGGACCCAGACAGTACTGTTGACCAGGACCCAGACAGTACTGTTGACCAGGGCCCAGAGGGGGACCCAGACAGTACTGTTGACCAGGACCCAGGCAGTACTGTTGACCAGGGCCCAGAAGGGGACCCAGACAGTACTGTTGACCCGGACCCAGAGGGGGACCCAGACAGTGCATTAGGCCTACTTGTTGATTCCCTCATGCCTCTGTGGACCAATTAATGATGAGGAAACAGGGAAGCCTTCCTCTGAGGAAACTCCTCTGGCAATAACAGAATCACTAACTGTGTGTGTGTGTTTGTTTTGTATGTGTGCATGTGCGTGTGTGTGTGGGCATGTGTGTGTGTGTGGGAATGTGTGTGTGTGTGGGCATGTGAGTGTGTGTGAGAATGTGTGTGTGTGTGGGCATGTGAGTGTGTGTGAGTATTGGAAGCATCCAGGGATGTGATCAACAGGATCAAGCTGTACCCTATCATCAGATCTGATTCAATAAACACAACAGTGAGCTCCGGAGGGTACCAATGGACTCTGATTCCCTGTTTGTGTGTGTGTGTGTGTGTGTGTGTGTGTGTGTGTGTGTGTGTGTGTGTGTGTGTGTGTGTGTGTGTGTGTGTGTGTGTGTGTGTGTGTGTGTGTGTGTGTGTGTGTGTGTGTGTGTGTGTGTGTGTGTGTGTGTGTGTGTGAGCTCTTAAGGATAACAACTGACTCTGAACAGAAGGAGAGGTGTTTACAACTAACAATCCCTTCAGTCTAATCAGTTGTTGTCTCAACACTCAGCTTGATAAGTAGGAGTTGGAGCTGTCAACACTAAGCATCCATATTGTAACAGTTAGGAGTAGAAAACACTGCTGAACCTGTTACTCTGTAACAACTAAGGAGATGTTGTGATGATAACCGCTCATCATTACAGAGGGGCTGAACAAGCAGTGAGTGGGACAACACCTGTTGTATTGGGACTAAGGCCAGCAGATGCTTTCTAATCATATAGCCTGTTCTCACTGGATAATAATGATGATGATCACGGTTGGAAAAGTCTGTTAAGTTTCTAGGTTTTTCCAGAAATCACCGTTTAGATTCCTAGAATTGGGAGGGAATATGCATAAAATCCAGAATCCTCTAGAATCCAGAATCCTCTGGAATCCAGAATTCTCTAGAATCCAGAATCCTCTGGAATCCAGAATCCTCTGACACGTTAGCGGAATTTTGTAAACCTGATGATGCTGATGTGGGAGGGAGGGTGTGTCATCATGCACATCACCATGCACGTCCCACACCCACCTGTAGGGGACCAGAGAAGTTTATGAGCCCAGTGGAGGGTTCTGGGACGCAGCTGGACTCAGCGTGAATGTTGCTCAGCCGCTCTCTCAGTTCAGAGTTCTGGGCTATAGCCTGGATGGAACAACAAAGAACCAGTGTTCTGTTTCAGCAAACAGCCACACACACACACACACACACAATGCTGGGACGTATTCATTAGTGCACACCGTAGCAAAACCTTTTGCAGCAGAAAAATGAAAAACGAGTGTTTCTTATTGGACACATCCTCTGTGTTGCAGTCTGTTATGTTCTGTTTGGTGCATAGTGAATATGACCCTGGGACACCAAAACACCACTTATCTCTACTGATTGGTATGATTCATACTTTTATATTTTCCTAATCAAACATTTTCTATCAAACATTTTCCGCAATACTGTTTCTACCAATTCAAAAACATAAATATATGTGATTCTACACAAATACAGCCAACCACTTATAGATTGTGTCAATGGATTCATCATGTACTGAAAACAGGTGCTGTATGAACACAGCTGTGGGGAAGATGTGATGAGGTGCCTAGAAATGTCTCCCCAATAAGCTCTGAGAAGACCCAAACAAGATGAGACCTGCCTCATCAGTAGTAGTGTTATGCAGGTGAATGAGGACCCAAAAGCGACTTAGCGAAAACAGAGTCTTTATTCCAGTAACTGGCAAAAGTATACTCCTGGACAATATAAGAAGAAAACAAAACATGAAAAAACTAAAATCCACTCGTAGTGACGAGGACAGACTGGAGACTCGACCATTGACTGCAGGTTGCCTCGGGAAGGCACCGACCGTAGCAGACTTAGACACCTGCTCACACGCAGCATCTGAAGGAGACAAGACACGACAGGGCGAGACAATGACACAGCACAACGAACATCATATAAGGATCCGACAAGGACAGAAGCGGAAAACAAGGGGAGAAATAGGGACTCTAATCAGAGGACAAAATAGGGGACAGGTGTGAAAAGACTAAATGAGTGAGTTAGGAGAATGAGGAACAGCTGGGAGCAGGAACGGAACGATAGAGAGAGGAGAGAGAGGGAGGGGGAGAGAGAGGGATAGAAAAAGGGAACGAACCTAATAAGACCAGCAGGGGGAAACGAACAGAAGGGAAAGCATAATGACAAGACAATATAAGACAAAACATGACAAGTAGGAGTGGTTAAGAACAGAGGTGTCTTTCAAGAGTGACTTAGAGAGGCAAGACATCGAACAACATACAATGTCACTTCCTGTCAGACACTGATATGCCATTAGGGCTGGAGGTTATGGATGAAGAGCGTCATGAATAAATGAAATAACCGTCATAACCGTAAAAAGAATAAGGAACGAACAGCTGACTGAAGACGGGATGACCAGGCACTATTGTGGTTGAGTCCGTTTCTGCGATAACTTGATGTAACTTGTTGCTCCTTGCTGAAACAAGCAAAGTCTTCGGTTGCCGAGACAACACCTCCCTCCCTGCAGCATCAGCACACATAGAAATAGAATGAATAGAATGGGCGTGGAACCTCTAACCCTCTAAGCCCCGCCCCCCTTGTTTACTGTTGAAACCTCGGACAACATTTTCCCGGCAAGACCAATTCCCCATTCAACCACTGGTGAAATCCCCTCACAACGATCTCAAACTGTGTTTCTAATACACAATGAAATGAAACATACACTAACCTTTGCTTATCAGGAAACTCTTGGGTTTGTTGTGGTGGGACTGTCACTACGATTGCTTCACGGAAACGCGGTACGATTATATTTGTAGTGTAGCTAGCCACTGAATGTAGGGAAGTCAAATGTTCAGGCTGCTGCACAGTCACTATGGAAACTAGTCTAGAGCGCATGGTTGACTTATGTTTAGTAACATTTTAAAACTCTCTCCATGGTTAAAGATAGTGAGAAACATACAGTGCCTTGCGAAAGTATTCGGCCCCCTTGAACTTTGTGACCTTTTGCCACATTTCAGGCTTCAAACATAAAGATATAAAACTGTATTTTTTGTGAAGAATCAACAACAAGTGGGACACAATCATGAAGTGGAACGACATTTATTGGATATTTCAAACCTTTTTAACAAATCAAAAACTGAAAAAGTGGGCGTGCAAAATTATCCGCTTCCCATTCCTTCTCGACCATGGTCTCTCACATCGCCTTAGACTTTATTACCGGTCTGCCTTCGTCAGCTGGGAAGACTGTTATTCTAACGGTTGTCGATAGGTTCTCTAAGGCGGCTCATTTTATTCCCCTCGCTAAGCTTCCTTCCGCTAAAGAGACGGCACAAATCATCATTGAGAATGTGTTCAGAATTCATGGCCTTCCGTTAGACGCCGTTTCGGACAGAGGTCCGCAATTCACGTCTCAGTTTTGGAGGGAGTTTTGTCGTTTGATTGGGGCTTCCGTCAGTCTCTCTTCCGGTTTTCATCCCCAGTCTAACGGTCAAGCAGAACGGGCCAATCAGACTATTGGTCGCATCTTACGCAGTCTTTCTTTTCGAAACCCTGCGTCTTGGGCAGAACAGCTCCCCTGGGCAGAATACGCTCACAACTCGCTTCCTTCGTCTGCGACCGGGCTATCTCCTTTTCAGAGTAGCCTTGGGTACCAGCCCCTCTGTTCTCGTCCCAGCTCGCCGAGTCCAGCGTTCCCTCCGCTCAGGCTTTTGTCCAACGTTGTGAGCGCACCTGGAGGAGGGTCAGGTCTGCACTTTGCCGTTATAGGGCGCAGACTGTGAGAGCCGCCAATAGCGTAGGACTAAGAGTCCTAGGTATTGTCGCGGTCAGAGAGTATGGCTTTCCACTCGTAACCTTCCCCTTACGACAGCTTCTCGCAAGTTGACCCCGCGGTTCATTGGTCCGTTCCGTATTTCTCAGGTCGTTAATCCTGTCGCAGTGCGACTTCTTCTTCCGCGACATCTTCGTCGCGTCCACCCAGTCTTCCATGTCTCCTGTGTCAAGCCTTTTCTTCGACGCCTCCGTTCGTCTTCCCCCCCTTGTCGAGGGCGCACCTATCTACAGGGTCCGGAAGATTATGGACATGCGTTCTCGGGGACGTGGTCACCAGTACTTAGTGGATTGGGAGGGTACGGTCCTGAGGAGAGGAGTTGGGTTCCATCTCGGGACGTGCTGGACCGTTCGTTGATCGATGATTTCCTCCGTTGCCGCCAGGGTTCCTCCTCGAGTGCGCCAGGAGGCGCTCGGTGAGTTGGGGGGTACTGTCATGTATTGTCATATATTGTCATGTCTTGTCCCTGTGCTTTCTCTTCTATTCGTTTCCCCCTGCTGGTCTTATTAGGTTTCTTTCCCTCTCTCTATCCCTCTCTCTCTCTATCGTTCCGTTCCTGCTCCCAGCTGTTCCTCATTTTCCTAACGACCTCGTTTTCTCTTTCACACCTGTCCCCTATTTTGCCCTCTGATTAAGTCTCTATTTCTCTCTGTTTCTGCTTCTGTCCTTGTCGGATCCTTGTTTGCTGTGCTGTGTTCTTGTTCCGTCCTGTCGTGTTTTTGCCTCCATCAGATGCTGCGTGTGAGCAGGTGTCTCTGTCAGCTACGGCCTGCGCCTACCCGAAGGGACCTGCAGTCTGTGGCCGCTTATCCTGTTATTCCCCTCTACAAACTAGAGGATTTCTGTTATCCCCGTTTGGACATTTCCTGTTAAGGATTCTGGATTTGTTATTTTCTGTTTGGACTTGAATAAACTCTGTTTCTGTTAAGTCGCTTTTGGGTCCTCACTCACCTGCATAACAAGTTCTCTGAGTCTCAGTATAAATAACTCTAGTGTTTTCTTACTTCCTGGTAGTCCTCTGAGTCTCAGTATAAATAACTCTAGTGTTTTCTTACTACCTGGTAGTTCTCTGAGTCTCAGTATAAAGAGGGGAAAGAGGGGGAGGCTGTAAAAGGGGGTGGGGAGAGAGGGGGGAAGGCTGTAAAAGAGGGGGGGGAAAGAGTGGGGAAGGCTGTAAAAAGAGGGGGAAATAGGGGGAGGCTGTAAAAGAGGGGGAAAGAGGGGGAGGCTGTAAAAGAGGGGGGAGAGGGGGGGTTTCGGGCTGTAAAAAAGAGGGGGGCTGTAAAAGAGGGAGGGAAAGAGGAAGGCCCTGACTACAGGACTGAATGTGAGACTGTGTGTCACACAGGTGGGTACACAGAGCCAGTAACAGGCTTGTCAGCAGACACTGGTGTGGGAGGACAGGCTACCAGGGTACAATAGCAAGTCAAAAGGAGTGTGGGAGGATCTTACCGAGGACAGAGCGTTCTTCAGACCCATAATCCCTGGAGAGGTAGGGGGCATGTGTCTTGGTGGTCCAGCACCTGTTTTAACTTCTCCTTCTCAGAGGTGAGAGCGCTCAGGGCTGACTTCATGGTGGCATACACTGAGAGAGAGAGAGAGAGAGAGAGAGAGAGAGAGAGAGAGAGAGAGAGAGAGAGAGAGAGAGAGAGAGAGAGAGAGAGAGAGAGAGAGAGAGAGAGAGAGAGAGAGAGAGAGAGAGAGAGAGGGGGGCAGAGAGAGAGAGAAAGCAAAAGCGAAAGAGACAGAGAGAGAGAGAGATTGAGAGAGAGAGAGAGAGAGCGAGAGAGAGAGAGAGAGAGACAGAGAGAGAGAGAGAGAGAGAGAGAGGAGAGAGCGAGAGAGAGAGTGAGTGAGTGGGGGCAGAGAGAAAGCAAAAGCGAAAGAGACAGAGAGAGAGAGAGCGAGAGAGAGAGACAGAGAGAGAGACAGATAGAGAGAGAGAGAGAGAGAGAGAGAGAGAGAGAGAGAGAGAGAGAGAGAGAGAGAGAGAGAGAGAGAGAGAGAGACAGATAATGACACCTTTAACAACAATTAGCTAGGTTTCAATAATTCAGTGTAAGGCCTCAGAGGATGTCTCCTCCATTAATAAGCATCTGATTGAGATCTTTTACCCCCTGAGTCTCAATCAGAGGTTATCACTGCCCTCCTGTCATTCACATCAACACTCTCTATCAGTTGTGTTATGGCACAGATTGCACACTATGATGACACCACTGACAGCCTGCTGTAATAACGGTTAATGGAATGCTTCAGAGTCAATCAGCACTTCTCTGCCTCATCTCTGCTCAATGGGCTATTTTCATATTAGCATTTTTAGACAATGTTACTATGTTAATATGTAATTCAGGGAGATGAGTCGACAGCGTCCATTTCCTATTTTAACCCAATTTAAATTGTCAACCTGACGATCTCTGAAGAATTACGTACACAACATGGCCAAAAGTATGTGGACACCTGCTCGTCGAACATCTCATGCTTCTGGGAAGGCTTTCCACTAGATCTTGGAACATTGCTGCGGGGACATGCTTCCATTCAGCCACAAGTGTATGTGGGTGTCCACATACTTTATATAATGTTATTACACAAAATGCGAGTGGCGGCATTCTAAATCAAAAACAAAGTGTCTCCTATTAAGATCTATTGGGTGTCTGTGACAGAGGACTTGTACATTCTCATGTCTGTTATGTCTCTGTGTTGTTGGGTTCAGGAAGACTAGCTGTCATCATGTCTGTTATGTCTCTGTGTTGTTGGGTTCAGGAAGACTAGCTGTCATCATGTCTGTTATGTCTCTGTGTTGTTGGGGTCATGACCCCAGGAAGACTAGCTGTCATCATGTCTGTTATGTCTCTGTGTTGTTGGGTTCAGGAAGACTAGCTGTCATCATGTCTGTTATGTCTCTGTGTTGTTGGTTTCAGGAAGACTAGCTGTCATCATGTCTGTTATGTCTCTGTGTTGTTGGGTTCATGACCCCAGGAAGACTAGCTGTCATCATGTCTGTTATGTCTCTGTGTTGTTGTGCTATCTCCTATTAGGAGCTATTGGTTGTTGGAGACAGAGAGAGAGTACTTACGGTTGTTAGCGACGATATGTCCTATTAGGAGCTATTGGTTGTTGGAGACAGAGAGAGAGTACTTACGATTGTTAGTGACGATATGTCCTATTAGGAGCTATTGATTGTTGGAGACAGAGAGAGAGTACTTACGATTGTTAGTGACGATATGTCCTATTAGGAGCTATTGGTTGTTGGAGACAGAGAGAGAGTACTTACGGTTGTTAGTGACGATATGTCCTATTAGGAGCTATTGGTTGTTGGAGACAGAGAGAGAGTACTTACGGTTGTTAGTGACGATATGTCCTATTAGGAGGTATTGGTTGTTGGAGACAGAGAGAGAGTATTTACGATTGTTAGTGACAATATGTCCTATTAGGAGGTATTGGTTGTTGGAGACAGAGAGAGAGTATTTACGGTTGTTAGTGACAGAAATGTCCTCCTGTAGTTTGGCTACGTCTATAGGAGAGTCCATATAGGGAGGTTCAGGGTAGGCCTTGCAGTCCCCAGGGCTGCAGTAGAGAGGTTGGGGTTGGAGCGTGGAGACGGACGGAGCCAGATGAGATGCAACTGGGAACCTGGGATGGAACAGGAACAGGAAGCAGACAAACAGAAAGTATTTACCATTTTCCAAATAGTGGATGAACACACACATTTTGAGGCACAGAAGTTGCAAGTGAGGTTAAGTGAACTATCCATGAAATAAAGAACAGATACCCACACACTGATGAATGTTCCCCCAGTTCCCTCGTGCAACGTTTTGACCCAAGGTCTCCGTTGGGTTTAACCCACGTGAAAGGTTTTTTAAAAGGCGACTATTCAAACATTTCAACTGACTGTGTTTCCTTTTACAGCACCTGCAGTGTTGTTTTCACATCTTTGCCATAGTTTTTAGAACCACGCCATTTCCTTGGGGGCCTTTTTTCCTTTTTGGGGGTGTCAAATGTAGAAGCCTGAATAGAATAGAGAGGAGAGAGAGAGAGAGTTTGGAGGCGTGGAGAGGAGAGAGCCAGAGAGAGGTAGAGACTGGGAAGAGAGATGAGAAGAGGAACAGGAGAGCAGACAAGCAGACAAACATTTTCCAAAGAGAGGAGAGACAGAGACATTTTGAGGCACAGAGGTTAGAGAACTATCCATGAAATAAAGAACAGATAGAGACTGATGAATGTTCCCCAGTTCCCTTGTGCGAGTTTTTGAGAAGGAGAGAGAGAGACAGAAGGAGAGACTATTCAAACATTTCAACTGACTGTGAGCACCTGCAGTGTTGTTTTTTTAGGAGACAGAGAGAGAGAGAGAGAGAGACCAGAGCCAGAGAGACAGAGAGAGGGAGAGAGAGAGAGAGAGAGGGGTGTCAAAGAGTAGAAGAGAGAAGAGAGAGAAGAGAAGAGAAGAGAGAGAAGAGAGAGAGAGAGAGAGAGAGAGAGAGAGAGAGAGAGAGAGAGAGAGAGAGAGAGAGAGAGAGAGAGAGAGAGAGAGAGAGAGAGAGAGAGAGAGAGAGAGAGTAGAGAGAGAGAGAGAGAGAGAGAGAGAGAGAGAGGAGAGAGAGAGAGAGAGAGAGAGAGAGAGAGAGAGAGAGAGAGAGAGAGAGAGACAGAGAGAAAGAGAAGAGAGAAAGAGAAAGAGAGAGAGGTGAGAGAGAGAGAGAGAGAGAGAGAGAGAGAGAGAGAGAGAGAGAGAGAGAGAGAGAGAGAGAGAGAAAAAGTTTATTTTAAGGAATGCCTGATAGAGAAAATGATGTGTTCTATATTAAGCAGAGAACTGAAAAGATACAAGATAATTCAAAACAACTTCAAGAGAAGAGAGAAATCTTAAAATTCCTCCTGTCACTGAGTGCAGTGCTTTATGTCAGTAACTATCGATACGTCCTAAATGCCTCCATATTCCCTATATAGTGAACTCTTTTTGACCAGTGCACTACATAGGGATGCCATTTGGGATACATCCAGTAAGTGCACTTCTACATCAGTAACTATAAAAGTACAACTTGTTTCAGTAATACCTTCATCAACCTGGCATTCCTGAAGTACACTACAAAGTAAATAAATGCCTTTCGTTTACAATGTGGAATCAGATGATGAAAGAGGACCAGCTTTTAACACTGCATCTGGATGGAATGATAAACATGTCTCTGCTACATTTACATTTGAGTCATGTACTGTAGCAGACACTCTTCTCCAGAGAGACTTACAGTCAGTGCAATCAACTAGGGTCAGTAGGAAAACACCACCACATATCACAGTTATTATAAGTAGACTCTTCTTGGAAATAGCTGCAATCACTTGAATACGTGGCATGATGAAAAACATGTAGGCAAAAGACTAGCATCATCAGTCTACAGACTAGATTACTACTGTCATCAGTCTACAGACTAGATTACTACTGTCATCAGTCTACAGACTAGATTACTACTGTATCACTACACCATCAGTCTACAGACTAGATTACTACTGTCATCAGTCTACAGACTAGATTACTACTGTCATCACCCTCATCAGTCTACAGACTAGATTACTACTGTCATCAGTCTACAGACTAGATTACTACTGTCATCACCCTACACTATCAGTCTACAGACTAGATTACTACTGTCATCAGTCTACAGACTAGATTACTACTGTCATCAGTCTACAGACTAGATTACTACTGTCATCAGTCTACAGACTAGATTACTACATCATCAGTCTACAGACTAGATTACTACTGTCATCAGTCTACAGACTAGATTACTACTGTCATCAGTCTACAGACTAGATTACTACTGTCATCACCCTACACTATCAGTCTACAGACTAGATTACTACTGTCATCAGTCTACAGACTAGATTACTACATCAGTCTACAGACTAGATTACTACCTCATCAGTCTACATCATCAGTCTACAGACTAGATTACTACTGTCATCAGTCTACAGACTAGATTACTACTGTCATCACCCTACACTATCAGTCTACAGACTAGATTACTACTGTCACCATCAGTCTACAGACTAGATTACTACTGTCATCACCCTACACCATCAGTCTACAGACTAGATTACTACTGTCATCATCATCAGTCCAGACTAGATTACTACCATCAGTCTACAGACTAGATTACTACTGTCATCACCCTACACCATCAGTCTACAGACTAGATTACTACTGTCATCAGTCTACAGACTAGATTACTACTGTCATCACCCTACACCATCAGTCTACAGACTAGATTACTACTGTCATCAGTCTATCAGTCTACAGACTAGATTACTACTAGATCACTGTCACCCTACACTATCAGTCTACAGACTAGATTACTACTGTCATCATCAGTCTACAGACTAGATTACTACTGTCATCACCCTACATCATCAGTCTACAGACTAGATTACTACTGTCATCAGTCTACAGACTAGATTACTACTGTCATCACCCTCATCAGTCTACAGACTAGATTCATCAGTCTACAGACTAGATTACTACTGTCATCAGTCTACAGACTAGATTACACCATCAGTCTACAGACTAGATTACTACTGTCATCACCCTACACCATCAGTCTACAGACTAGATTACTACTGTCATCACCCTCATCAGTCTACAGACTAGATTACTACTGTCATCACCCTACACTATCAGTCTACAGACTAGATTACTACTGTCATCAGTCTACAGACTAGATTACTACTGTCATCACTACACCATCAGTCTACAGACACCTGTCTACACTATCAGTCTACAGACTAGATTACTACTGTCATCAGTCTACAGACTAGATTACTACTGTCATCAGTCTACAGACTAGATTACTACTGTCATCACCCTACACTATCAGTCTACAGACTAGATTACTACTGTCATCAGTCTACAGACTAGATTACTACTGTCATCACCCTACACCATCAGTCTACAGACTAGATTACTACTGTCATCAGTCTACAGACTAGATTACTACTGTCATCACCCTACATCATCAGTCTACAGACTAGATTACTACTGTCATCACCCTACACCATCAGTCTACAGACTAGATTACTACTGTCATCAGTCTACAGACTAGATTACTACTGTCATCACCCTACACCATCAGTCTACAGACTAGATTACTACTGTCATCAGTCTACAGACTAGATTACTACTGTCATCACCCTCATCAGTCTACAGACTAGATTACTACTGTCATCAGTCTACAGACTAGATTACTACTGTCATCAGTCTACAGAGTCTAGATTACTACTGTCATCAGTCTACAGACTAGATTACTACTGTCATCACCCTACACTATCAGTCTACAGACTAGATTACTACTGTCATCAGTCTACAGACTAGATTACTACCATCATCAGTCTACAGACTAGATTACTACCATCATCAGTCTACATCATCAGTCTACAGACTAGATTACTACTGTCATCACCCTACACTATCAGTCTACAGACAAGATTACTACTGTCATCACCCTACACTATCAGTCTACAGACTAGATTACTACTGTCATCACCCTACACTATCAGTCTACAGACTAGATTACTACTGTCATCAGTCTACACCATCAGTCTACAGACTAGATTACTACTGTCATCAGTCTACAGACTAGATTACTACTGTCATCACCCTACACCATCAGTCTACAGACTAGATTACTACTGTCATCAGTCTACAGACTAGATTACTACTGTCATCAGCCTACACTCATCAGTCTACAGACTAGATTACTACTGTCATCACCCTACACATCAGTCTACAGACTAGATTACTACTGTCATCACCCTACACCATCAGTCTACAGACTAGATTACTACTGTCATCACCCTACACCATCAGTCTACAGACTAGATTACTACTGTCATCAGTCTACAGACTAGATTACTACTGTCATCACCCTACACTATCAGTCTACAGACTAGATTACTACTGTCATCACCCTACACCATCAGTCTACAGACTAGATTACTACTGTCATCATCAGTCTACAGACTAGATTACTACTGTCATCACCCTACACCATCAGTCTACAGACTAGATTACTACTGTCATCAGTCTACAGACTAGATTACTACTGTCATCAGTCTACAGACTAGATTACTACTGTCATCACCCTACACCATCAGTCTACAGACTAGATTACTACTGTCATCACCCTACACCATCAGTCTACAGACTAGATTACTACTGTCATCACCCTACACCATCAGTCTACAGACTAGATTACTACTGTCATCAGTCTACACCATCAGTCTACAGACTAGATTACTACTGTCATCACCCTACACCATCAGTCTACAGACTAGATTACTACTGTCATCACCCTACACCATCAGTCTACAGACTAGATTACTACTGTCATCAGTCTACAGACTAGATTACTACTGTCATCAGCCTACACCATCAGTCTACAGACTAGATTACTAATGTCATCAGCCTACACCATCAGTCTACAGACTAGATTACTACTGTCATCAGTCTACAGACTAGATTACTACTGTCATCACCCTACACTATCAGTCTACAGACTAGATTACTACTGTCATCACCCTACACTATCAATCTACAGACTAGATTACTACTGTCATCACCCTACATCATCAGTCTACAGACTAGATTACTACTGTCATCACCCTACACTATCAGTCTACAGACTAGATTACTACTGTCATCACCCTACACCATCAGTCTACAGACTAGATTACTACTGTCATCACCCTACACCATCAGTCTACAGACTAGATTACTAATGTCATCAGTCTACATCATCAGTCTACAGACTAGATTACTACTGTCTGTCATCACCCTAGATTACTACCATCACACCATCAGTCTACAGACTAGATTACTACTGTCATCACCAGACTACACTCATCAATCTACAGACTAGATTACTACTGTCATCACCCTACAGTATCAGTCTACAGACTAGATTACTACTGTCATCAACCCTATATTATCAGTATACAGAGTAGATTACTACTGTCATCAACCCTATATTATCAGTCTACAGACTAGATTACTACTGTCATCAGCCTACACCATCAGTCTACAGACTAGATTACTACTGTCATCACCTACAGACTAGATTACTACCATCAGTCTACAGACTAGATTACTACTGTCATCAGTCTACAGACTAGATTACTACTGTCATCAGCCTACATCATCAGTCTACAGACTAGATTACTACTGTCATCAGCCTACACCATCAGTCTACAGACTAGATTACTACCATCATCGGTCTACAGACTAGAGATTACTACTGTCATCAGTCTACAGACTAGATTCAATCGGTTGAAGATTCAAGAAGTCGGCTGTCCATTGTTACTGAGTATACCAAACATTAGGTGAGGTACCCTGTTTGGCCCCAAACATTAGGAACACCATGTTGACTTGAGTGTACACCCAGGGATTTGGCCCATGTTGAACAAGCCTCAGCGTTCATCAGGACATGGAGTCTACAAGGTGTCCAAAGCGTTCCACAGGGATGCTGGCCCATGTTGACTCTACAAGGTGTCCAAAGCGTTCCACAGGGATGCTGGACCATGTTGACTCTACAAGGTGTCCAAAGCGTTCCACAGGGATGCTGGGCCATGTTGACTCTACAAGGTGTCCAAAGCGTTCCACAGGGATGCTGGCCCATGTTGACTCTACAAGGTGCCCAAAGCGTTCCACAGGGATGCTGGCCCATGTTGACTCTACAAGGTGTCCAAAGCGTTCCACAGGGATGCTGGCCCATGTTGACTCTACAAGGTGTCCAAAGCGTTCCCACAGGGATGCTGGCCCATGTTGACTCTACAAGGTGTCCAAAGCGTTCCACAGGGATGCTGGCCCATGTTGATTCTACAAGGTGTCCAAAGCGTTCCACAGGGATGCATGTTGACTCTACAAGGTGTCCAAAGCTGGCCCATGTTGACTCTAAGGTGTGCTTTCCACAGGGATGCTGGCCCATGG
>NW_025745980.1:102500-125000 GCF_021184085.1 Oncorhynchus gorbuscha | reverse complement strand
GTTCATGACTCCATCAGTCACCCCTCAACCTGGGAGCTGCAGGGGCTGCTGTCTGTAGTTCATGACTCCATCAGTCAGTCATCAACCTGGGAGCTCAGGGGGCTGATAGATGTTTTCATTCTGCATCCAGATCAACCTGGGAGCTGCAGGGGGCTGCTGTCTGAGTTTGACTCCATAGTCAGTCACCCCTCAACCCATAACTGAGAGACCCACATCAACCCCTCAACCTGGGAGCTGCAGGGGGCTGCTGTCTGTAGTTCATGACTTCAGTCACCCCTCAACCTGGGAAGGGGACTGCTGAACTTAGTTCATGACCATGTCAATACAGCTGCTGTCTGTAGTTCATGACTCCTTCAGTCACCCCTCAATCTGAAAGACAGGGGGGCTGTCATTAATAACCATCAGTCAATCAACAGCTGCAGGGGGCTGCTGTCTGTAGTTCAACTCTGAAAGACAGGAACATTAATAGTTCATGACCATGTCAATACAGCCGTGTAACTTCACCCCTCAACCTGAAAGACAGGAACATTAATAACCATGTCAAACCTGGGAGCTGCAGGGGGCCTGTCTGTAAGTTCATGACCCTCAGTCACCCCTCAACCTGAAAGACAGGGGGCTGAACAGTTCATGACTCCATCAGTCAACCCTCAACAGCCAGGGGGCTGCTGTCTGTATGCTGAGTTCATGACTCCCTTCACCCCTCAATCTGAGGGGGACAGGTAGTCCATGACATCAGTCACCCCTAACCATGTCAGCACAGCCTGTGTAACTGACCCCTTCACCCCTCAATCTGAAAGACAGGAACATTAATACTCCCAGTCACCCCTCAACAGCCAGGGGGCTTCTGTCTCTTCTCAAAACAGTCACCCCTCAACCAGAACCTGACAGGGGGCCCAGTCCCAGCAGTACCCTCGGAACCTGGGACAAGGGGGCCCAGTCCCAGCAGTAGTCACCCCTCAACCTGGAACCTGAGGGGGCAACCCAGTCCCAGCAGTCACCCCTCAACCTGGGAGCTGCAGGGGGCTGCTGTCTGTAGTCCATGACTCCATTAGTCACCCCTCAACCTGGGAACCTGACAACCCAGTCCCAGCAGTATCTCAGGACCTGACAACCCAGTCCCAGCAGTATCTCTGAAAGAACCATTGACCCCTCAACCCAGTCCCAGCAGTATATCAGAACCTGACAACCTGTCAGTTCACCATCAATCTCAACCTCTCAGGACCTGACAACCCAGTCCCAGCAGTATATTAGAACCTGACAACCCAGCACCATTAGTATCTCAATCTCAGGACCTGACAACCCCAGCAGTATCTCAGAACCTGACAACCCAGTCCCAGCAGTATCTCAGAACCTGACAACTCAGGACCTGACAAACCCATGTCCCAGCAGTATATTGAGAACCTGACAACCCAGCACCATTAGTATCTCAATCTCAGGACCTGACAACCCAGTCCCAGCAGTATATCAGAACCTGACAACCCAGCACCATTAGTATCTCAATCTCAGGACCTGACAACCCAGTCCCAGCAGTATATTAGAACCTGACAACCCAGCCCCATTAGTATCTCAATCTCAGGACCTGACAACCCAGTCCCAGCAGTATATTAGAACCTGACAACCCAGCCCCATTAGTATCTCAATCTCAGGACCTGACAACCCAGTCCCAGCAGTATCTCAGAACCGGACAACCCAGCCCCAGCAGTATCTCAGGACCTGACAACCCAGCCCCAGCAGTATCTCAGGACCTGACAACCCAGTCCCAGCAGTATCTCAGGACCTGACAACCCAGCCCCAGCAGTATCTCAGGACCTGACAACCCAGCCCCAGCAGTATCTCAGAACCTGACAACCCAGCCCCAGCAGTATCTCAGGACCTGACAACCCAGCCCCAGCAGTATCTCAGGACCTGACAACCCAGTCCCAGCAGTATCTCAGGACCTGACAACCCAGTCCCAGCAGTATCTCAGAACCTGACAACCCAGCCCCAGCAGTATCTCAGGACCTGACAACCCAGCCCCAGCAGTATCTCAGAACCTGACAACCCAGCCCCAGCAGTATCTCAGGACCTGACAACCCAGCCCCATTAGTATCTCAATCTCAGGACCTGACAACCCAGCCCCAGCAGTATCTCAGGACCTGACAACCCAGCCCCAGCAGTATCTCAGGACCTGACAACCCAGTCCCAGCAGTATCTCAGGACCTGACAACCCAGCCCCAGCAGTATCTCAGGACCTGACAACCCAGCCCTAGCAGTATCTCAGGACCTGACAACCCAGCCCCAGCAGTATCTCAGGACCTGACAACCCAGCCCCATTAGTATCTCAATCTCAGGACCTGACAACCCAGCCCCAGCAGTATCTCAGAACCTGAGATCTTACTGTAACATCCTTTCTCACATACTCTAGTTTACTTTAGTTTGTACTATAACATTACTGGTTGCCTCCACCCTTTTTCTAATGTGTTTACATTTTTTTTAATGTTCCCTTTTAAAAATCAATAAACAATTGGTCCCCCAAAAAAACTGAAGGAGAGAAAGTCAGAGATGCTGTATGAGAGAAAGTCAGAGATGCTGTAGGAGAGAAAGTCAGAGATGCTGTAGGAGAGAAAGTCAGAGATGCTGTAGGAGAGAAAGTCAGAGATGCTGTAGGAGAGAAAGTCAGAGATGCTGTAGGAGAGAAAGTCAGAGATGCTGTAGGAGAGAAAGTCAGAGATGCTGTAGGAGAGAAAGTCAGAGATGCTGTAGGAGAGAAAGTCAGTCTGATGTGCTTTCTGTGATAGCTGTGTGTGATTGATGAGTGTCCTAGCAGACAGAATGGGGACAGAGGGGCAGCAGATCTTTGTACTCACGTCAGCACCACACTTGGCATACTTCAGGATGCCCTTGTCCAAGTAGAAGTATCTCTGTAGAAGATAAGAGAAAAACAAGAGATATAGATTAAGAGATAGAGAGACAAAGATAGAGACAGAGATGGAGAGATTGAGAGAGAAAGGGAGAGAGAGAGGGATGAGAAACACACAAGTCATCCTCTGGGCAGTGGTTCAACCTCTCTGTGAGGAGCCTGATGGATTCACCCTCTCTGTGTAGTTAATACATTTATTAATATCTGTACTCTCAGACATTTCTCTCTCTCTCCATCCCTCTCCCCCTCCCTCCCCCTCTCCCTCCTTTACAGTGTACTAGTTTTGGTCAGGGCTTGTCCACAAGACTCTGGTCAAAAATGTAGTGCACTAGGAAAAAGGGTGTATTCATCTCTGCTGAAGTCATCTGTATACATCTGTACTGTCATCTGTATCCATCTCTACTGAGATCATCTGTATCCATCTCTACTGAGGTCATCTGTAACCATCTCTACTGTCATCTGTATCCATCTCTACTGAGGTCATCTGTATCCATCTCTACTGTCATCTGTATCCATCTCTACTGTCATCTGTATCCATCTCTACTGAGGTCATCTGTATCCATCTCTACTGTCATCTGTATCCATCTGTACTGAGGTCATCTGTATCCATCTCTACTGTCATCTGTATCCATCTCTACTGTCATCTGTATCCATCTCTACTGAGGTCATCTGTATCCATCTCTACTGTCATCTGTATCCATCTCTACTGAGATCATCTGTATCCATCTCTACTGAGGTCATCTGTATCCATCTTTACTTAGATCACCTGTATCCATCTCTACTGAGATCACCTGTATCCATCTCTACTGAGGTCATCTGTATCCATCTCTACTGAGGTCATCTGTATCCATCTTTACTTAGATCACCTGTATCCGTCTCTACTGAGATCACCTGTATCCATCTCTACTGAGGTAATCTGTATCCATCTCTACTGAGGTCATCTGTATCCATCTTTACTTAGATCACCTGTATCCGTCTCTACTGTCACCTGTATCATTTCTACTGAAGTCATCTGTATCCATCTCTACTGAAGTCATCTGTATCCATCTCTACTGAAGTCATCTGTATCCATCTCTACTGTCATCTGTTCCATCTCTACTGAGGTCATCTGTATCCATCTCTACTTAGATGATCTGTATCCATCTCTACAGTCATCTGTATCCATCTCTACTGAGGTCATCTGTGTCCATCTCTACTGAGGTCATCTGTATCCGTCTCTACTGTCATCTGTATCCATCTCTAATGAGGTCATCTGTATCCATCTCTACTGTCATCTGTATCCATCTCTACTGAAATCATCTGTATCCACCTCTACTGAGGTCATCTGTATCCATCTCTACTGTCATCTGTATCCATCTGTACTGAGGTCATCTGTATCCATCTCTACTGTCATCTGTATCCATCTCTACTGTCATATGTATCCATCTCTACTGAGGTCATCTGTATCCATCTCTACTGTCATCTGTATCCATCTGTACTGAGGTCATCTGAGGTCATCTGTATCCATCTCTACTGTCATCTGTATCCATCTGTACTGAGGTCATCTGTATCCATCTCTACTGTCATCTGTATCCATCATATGTATCCATCTCTACTGAGGTCATCTGTATCCATCTCTACTGTCATCTGTATCCATCTGTACTGAGGTCATCTGTATCCATCTCTACTGTCATCTGTATCCATCTCTACTGAGGTCATCTGTATCCATCTCTACTGAGGTCATCTGTATCCATCTCTACTGTCATCTGTATCCATCTCTACTGAGGGCTTCTGTATCCATCTGTACTGAGATCATCTGTATCCATCTGTACTGAGGTCATCTGTATCCATCTCTACTTAGATCATCTGTATCCATTTCTACTGAGGTTATCTGTATCCATCTCTACTGTCACCTGTATCCATCTCTACTGAGGTCATCTGTATCTATCTCTACTGTCATCTGTTCCATCTCTACTGATGTCATCTGTATCCATCTCTACTTAGATCATCTGTATCCATTTCTACTGAGGTTATCTGTATCCATCTCTACAGTCACCTGTATCCATCTTTACTGAGGTCATCTGTATCCATCTCTACTGAGGGCATCTGTACCCATCTCTACTGAGGTCATCTGTATCCATGTGTAACTCTGTGTCGTTGTATCTGTCGAACTGCTTTGCTTTATCTTGGCCAGGTCGCAATTGTAAATGAGAACTTGTTCTCAACTTGCCTACCTGGTTAAATGAAGGTGAAATAAAAATAAATAAATAAATCCGTCTCTACTGTCATCCGTATCCATCTCTACTGAGGTCATCTGTATCCGTCTCTACTGTCATCTGTATCCATCTCTACTGAGGTCATCTGTATCCATCTCTACTGAGGTCATCTGTATCCATCTCTACTGAGATCATCTGTATCCATCTCTACTGTCATCTGTATCCATCTCTACTGAGATCATCTGTATCCATCTCTACTGTCATCTGTATCCATCTCTACTGAGATCATCTGTATCCAACTCTACTGTCATCTGTATCCATCTCTACTGAGGTCATCTGTATCCATCTCTACTGTCATCTGTATCCATCTCTACTGAGGTCATCTGTATCCATCTCTACTGTCATCTGTTCCATCTCTACTGAGGTCATCTGTATCCATCTCTACTGAGGGCCTCTGTTTCCATCTCTACTGAGGTCATCTGTATCCATCTCTACTTAGATAATCTGTATCTATCTCTACAGTCATCTGTATCCATCTCTACTGAGGTCATCAGTATCCATCTCTACTGAGGTCATCTGTGTCCATCTCTACTGAGGTCATCTGTGTCCATCTCTACTGAGGTCATCTGTATCCGTCTCTACTGTCATCTGTATCCATCTCTACTGAGGGCTTCTGTATCCATCTCTACTGAGATCATCTGTATCCATCTGTATTGAGGTCATCTGTATCCATCTCTACTGAAGTCATCTGTATCCATCTCTACTGTCATCTGTTCCATCTCTACTGAGGTCATCTGTATCCATCTCTACTGTCATCTGTATCCATCTCTACTGAGGGCTTCTGTATCCATCTGTACTGAGATCATCTGTATCCATCTGTATTGAGGTCATCTGTATCCATCTCTACTGTCACCTGTATCCATCTCTACTGAGGTCATCTGTATCCATCTCTACTGAGGTCATCTGTATCCATCTCTACTGAGATAACCTGTATCATTTCTACTGAAGTCATCTGTATCCATCTCTACTGAGGTCATCTGTATCCATCTCTACTGTCATCTGTATCCATCTCTACTGAAGTCATCTGTATCCATCTCTACTGTCATCTGTATCCATCTCTACTGAAGTCATCTGTATCCATCTCTACTGTCATCTGTATCCATCTCTACTGTCATCTGTATCCATCTCTACTGAGGTCATCAGTATCCATCTCTACTGAGGTCATCTGTATCCATCTCTACTGAGGTCATCTGTATCCATCTCTACTGAGGTCATCTGTATCCATCTCCATTGAGGTCATCTGTATCCATCTCTACTGAGGTCATCTGTATCCATCTCTACTGAGGTCATCTGTATCCATCTCTACTGAAGCCATCTGTATCCATCTCTACTTACATAATCTGTATCCATCTCTACTTAGAGCATCTGTATCCATCTCTACTGTCATCTGTATCCGTCTCTACTGAGATCATCTGTATCCACCTCTACTGAGATCATCTGTATCCATCTCTACTGAGGTCATCTGTATCCATCTCTACTGAGGTCATCTGTTCCATCTCTACTGAGGTCATCTGTATCCATCTCTACTGTCATCTATTCCAGCTCTACTGAGGTCATCTGTATACATCTCTACTGAGGGCATCTGTATCCATCTGTACTGAGATCATCTGTATCCATCTCTACTTAGATCATCTGTATCCATCTCTACTGAGGGCATCTGTATCCATCTGTACTGAGATAATCTGTATCCATCTCTACTTAGATCATCTGTATCCATCTCTACTGAGGTCATCTGTGTCCATCTCTACTGAGGTCATCTGTATCCATCTCTACTGAGGTCATCTGTATCCATCTCTACTGAGGTCATCTGTATCCATCTCTACTTAGATCATCTGTATCCATCTCTACAGTTATCTATATACATCTCTACTGAGGTCATCTGTATCCATCTCTATACTCCTGGTGTCGAGGAGCCGATGTAGAATGCGTCCCAAATTATACCCCATTCCCTACAACCTTGAACAGAGCCCTGGGGGGGGCATTTGGGACGCAAGTGTAGCATGGATACTACAGGCAGCAGGCCATCAGCTAATGGAGCAATATCATCTCATTTAAAGAGCTAACCTTTTAGAGAGACAGAGAGAGAGACAGAGAGAGAGACAGCGAGAGAGAGACAGAGAGAGAGAGAGAGAGAGAGACAGAGAGCGAGAGAGAGAGAGAGAGAGAGAGAGAGAGAGAGACAGAGAGAGAGAGAGAGAGAGAGAGAGAGAGAGAGAGAGAGAGAGAGAGAGAGAGAGAGAGAGAGAGAGAGAGAGAGAGAGAGAGAGAGAGAGAGAGAGAGAGGGGGAGGGAGAGAGGGAGCGAGAGAGAGGGAGGGAGGGAGAAAGGGAGCGAGAGACAGGGATGTAGTGAAAGAAATTGACGCCTGGGACATGTGGCTACTGCAAGGGAAGGGGGATGTCATTCATCAAGTGATTCAATTAGCTAACAACACAAAGGAGTGATGTCATGGGGGGACACAAGGCTGGGAAATGATGTGGGTGGGGGAAGGGACTGATATTGATCACATGCTCTGACAACACTGTTTAGCTGGAATATTTCCCCACAAGTTAGTCCCCTTCCCCGGGTGCTGCTGTTTGGTGAGATGACTACCCTGTATCAGAGGTGAGATGACTACCCTGTATCAGAGGTGAGGTGACTACCCTGTATCAGAGGTGAGATGACTACCCTGTATCAGAGGTGAGATGACTACCCTGTATCAGAGGTGAGATGACTACCCTGTATCAGAGGTGAGATGACTACCCTGTATCAGAGGTGAGGTGACTACCCTGTATCAGAGGTGAGATGACTACCCTGTATCAGAGGTGAGGTGACTACCCTGTATCAGAGGTGAGATGACTACCCTGTATCAGAGGTGAGGTGACTACCCTGTATCAGAGGTGAGGTGACTACCCTGTATCAGAGGTGAGATGACTACCCTGTATCAGAGGTGAGGTGACTACCCTGTATCAGAGGTGAGATGACTACCCTGTATCAGAGGTGAGATGACTACCCTGTATCAGAGGTGAGATGACTACCCTGTATCAGAGGTGAGGTGACTACCCTGTATCAGAGTTGAGATGACTACCCTGTATCAGAGGTGAGGTGACTACCCTGTATCAGAGGTGAGATGACTACCCTGTATCAGAGGTGAGATGACTACCCTGTATCAGAGGTGAGGTGACTACCCTGTATCAGAGGTGAGATGACTACCCTGTATCAGAGGTGAGATGACTACCCTGTATCAGAGGTGAGGTGACTACCCTGTATCAGAGGTGAGATGCTTACAGTGTGTGTGTGTGTGTGTGTGTGTGTGTGTGTGTGTGTGTGTGTGTGTGTGTGTGTGTGTGTGTGTGTGTGTGTGTGTGTGTGTGTGTGTGTGTGTGTGTGTGTGTGTGTGTGTGTGTGTGTGTGTAGTGAGAAGCCTACCTTGTGCCATCCCTTCATCGGCCACTTCCTCCTCTTCAGCATGTATCCATCCTGCTTCTGGGGCTCCTGGACATTACTGTGTCCTCCACGCAGCCCCTCTACAATCTCCCAACTGTCCTGTAGACACAACAAGGTTACACACAGCCCCTCTACAATGTCCCAACTGTCCTGTAGACACACAACAAGGTTACATACAGCCCCTCTACAATCTCCCAACTGTCCTGTAGACACACAACAAGGTTACAGACAGCCCCTCTACAATCTACCAACTGTCCTGTAGACACAACAAGGTTACACACAGCCCCTCTACAATCTACCAACTGTCCTGTAGACTCACAACAAGGTTACAGACAGCCCCTCTACAATCTCCCAACTGTCCTGTAGACACACAACAAGGTTTACAGACAGCCCTTCTACAATCTACCAACTGTCCTGTAAACACAACAAGGTTACACACAGCCCCTCTACAATCTACCAACTGTCCTGTAGACACAACAAGGTTACACACAGCCCCTCTACAATCTACCAACTGTCCTGTAAACACACAACAAGGTTACACACAGCCCCTCTACAATCTCCCAACTGTCCTGTAGACACACAACAAGGTTACACACAGCCCCTCTACAATCTACCAACTGTCCTGTAAACACACAACAAGGTTACACACAGCCCCTCTACAATCTACCAACTGTCCTGTAAACACACAACAAGGTTACACACAGCCCCTCTACAATCTACCAACTGTCCTGTAAACACACAACAAGGTTACACACAGCCCCTCTACAATCTACCAAGTGTCCTGTAAACACAACAAGGTTACACACAGCCCCTCTACAATCTACCAACTGTCCTGTAAACACACAACAAGGTTACAGACAGCCCCTCTACAATCTCCCAACTGTCCTGTAGACACACAACAAGGTTACACACAGCCCCTCTACAATCTACCAAGTGTCCTGTAAACACACAACAAGGTTACAGACAGCCCCTCTACAATCTACCAACTGTCCTGTAAACACACAACAAGGTTACACACAGCCCCTCTACAATCTACCAACTGTCCTGTAGACACAACAAGGTTACACACAGCCCCTCTACAATCTACCAACTGTCCTGTAGACACAACAAGGTTACACACAGCCCCTCTACAATCTACCAACTGTCCTGTAAACACACAATCCTTTAGACACACAACAAGGTTACACACAGCCCCTCTACAATCTACCAACTGTCCTGTAAACACACAACAAGGTTACACACAGCCCCTCTACAATCTACCAACTGTCCTGTAAACACAACAAGGTTAGAATATTATTTTTTATATAATATATGTGTCCCAAATGGCATCCTATTCCCTATATAATGCACTACTTTTCACCAGGGCCCATAGGTATCTGGTCAAATCTAGTACACTACTAGGAAATAGGATGCCATTTGGGACTAAGCCCAAGTATAAACTGACTAGCCAGTAAACAATAGTGTTTTATAAACAGACTGTTCCGTTTCCCACAGAGACCAGTCAGAATGTCAGGAGGGGGAGGTGACCTCTGTAAAGAGAGAGAGAGAGAGATGAGGAAGAGAGAGAGAGAGAGAGATGAGACATGAGACATGAGACAGCGAGAGAGAGAGAGAGAGAGAGAGAGAGAGAGAGAGAGAGAGAGAGAGAGAGAGAGAGAGAGAGAGAGAATGAGAGAGCGAGAGCGAGAGAGAGAGAGACATATGAGGAAGAGAGTGAGAGATGAGGAAGAGAGAGACAGATGAGAGAGAGAGACACGCACACCTTTCCTGTAGTAACTACCTCAGTAAATAGACTCTACCTTTCCTGTAGTAACTACCTCAGTAAATAGACTCTACCTTTCCTGTAGTAACTACCTCAGTAATATACTCTACCTTTCATGTAGTAACTACCTCAGTAAATAGACTACCTTTCCTGTAGTAACTACCTCAGTAAATATACTCTACCTTTCATGTAGTAACTACCTCAGTAAATATACTCTACCTTTCCTGTAGTAACTACCTCAGTAAATATACTCTACCTTTCATGTAGTAACTACCTCAGTAAATAGACTCTACCTTTCCTGTAGTAACTACCTCAGTAAATATACTCTACCTTTCATGTAGTAACTACCTCAGTAAATAGACTCTACCTTTCCTGTAGTAACTACCTCAGTAAATATACTCTACCTTTCCTGTAGTAACTACCTCAGTAAATAGACTCTACCTTTCCTGTAGTAACTACCTCAGTAAATAGACTCTACCTTTCATGTAGTAACTACCTCAGTAAATAGACTCTACCTTTCCTGTAATAACTACCTCAGTAAATAGACTCTACCTTTCCTGTAGTAACTACCTCAGTAAATAGACTCTACCTTTCCTGTAGTAACTACCTCAGTAAATAGACTCTACCTTTCCTGTAGTAACTACCTCAGTAAATAGACTCTACCTTTCATGTAGTAACTACCTCAGTAAATAGACTCTACCTTTCATGTAGTAACTACCTCAGTAAATAGACTCTACCTTTCCTGTAGTAACTACCTCAGTAAATAGACTCTACCTTTCCTGTAGTAACTACCTCAGTAAATAGACTCTACCTTTCCTGTAGTAACTACCTCAGTAAATAGACTCTACCTTTCCTGTAGTAACTACCTCAGTAAATAGACTCTACCTTTCCTGTAGTAACTACCTCAGTAAATATACTCTACCTTTCCTGTAGTAACTACCTCAGTAAATAGACTCTACCTTTCCTGTAATAACTAATCTAATCCGCTACACAATATTCACAGAGCTGACGGCTGGACAGACGGGTCGGGGGAGGGAGGGAGGGACAGAGTAATGATCTTGATAATACGGCCAGATGATGAGATTAGAGATTATAATCATATATCCAGGTCAATGTGTTAACCTCAGTGAGAGAGATAACACTCACACACATGTACAGTACATTGTGTATTATACCAATGGTCCCTAACTAGCTCCATTGGGATATCCAAAGTGAAACCACATTTACCACAAGCATTACAATCGGGTCGCGTGCAGCTGCACTCCTTGTGTGCTGCCAGCTGTGGCATGTGGTCCAGGCATGTGGTCAAGATTGAAATAAACCCAACCTTCATTTACGTTGTGACATACTCAATTAAAAAAACTACATTTTGGACTAGACTGACTTTATGACAAAAATGATCCTATAGTAGTTCAATTCTGACAGCAGAATAAACGTTTCTGACAAATACTGATACCACATAAGTTGTTTTTTAAATGAGAAGTTGTTCTTTAGGGGAGGGAGGTCTCTTTAAGAGAGGGGGGCTCTTTAAGGGAGGGAGGGAGGTCTTTAAGGGAGGGAGGGAGATCTTTAAGGGAGGGAGGGCTCTTTAAGGGAGGGAGGGAGGTCTTTAAGGGACCGAGGTCTTTAGAGGGAGGTAGGGAGGGGTAGGGAGCACTTTAAAGAGGGGAGGGAGGTCTTTAAGAGGGAGGTCTTTAAGGGGTGAGAGAGGTCTTTGGGAGGGAGGTCTTTAAGGGAGATAGGGCACTTTAAGGGAGTGAGGGAGGTCTTCAAGGGGGAGGGAGGTCTTTAAGGGGAAGAAGGAGGTCTTTGGGAGGGAGGGCTCTTTAAGGGAGGGAGGGAGGTCTTTAAGGGAGGGAGGGCTCTTTAAGGGAGAGAGGGAAGTCTTTAAGGGAGGGAGGGCTATATAAGGGAGGGAAGTCTTTAAGGGAGGGAGTGCTCTATAAGGGAGGGAAGTCTTTAAGGGAGGGAGGGCTATATAAGGGAGGGAAGTCTTTAAGGGAGGGAGGGAGGACCTGAGCCCTAGGACCGTGCCCCAGGACTACCTGACATGATGGCTCCTTGCTGTCCCCAGTCCACCTGACTGTGCTGCTGCTCCAGTTTCAACTGTTCTGCCTTATTATTATTTGACCATGCTGGTCATTTATGAACATTTGAACATCTTGGTCATGTTCTGTTATAATCTCTACCCGGCACAGCCAGAAGAGGACTGGCCACCCCACATAGCCCGGTTCCTCTCTAGGTTTCTTCCTAGGTTTTGGCCTTTCTAGGGAGTTTTTCCTAGCCACCGTGCTTTTACACCTGCATTGTTTGCTGTTTGGGGTTTTAGGCTGGGTTTCTGTACAGCACTTTGAGATATCAGCTGATGTACGAAGGGCTATATAAATAAATTTGATTTGATTTGATTTGATAAGGGAGGGAAGTCTTTAAGGGAGTGAGGGCTCTATAAGGGAGGGAGGGAAGTCTTTAAGGGAGGGAGGGCTATATAAGGGAGAGAAGGACGTCTTTAAGGGAGGGAGGGCTATATAAGGGAGGGAAGTCTTTAAGGGAGGGAGGGAAGTCTTTAAGGGAGGGAGGGAAGTCTTTAAGGGAGGGAGGGCTATATAAGGGAGGAAAGTCTTTAAGGGAGGGAGGTATGTAGTACGGTAATTCAACAGCTTACTACACTGTAGTCTCTATTCAGTCTGGATCCCTGAAGCGTTACAGATCACGTGATGGAGATGTAAAGGTAATTTCAGATTGAGACGTGAATACAGTGTCCGCTAACGCCGGAACATTTACATTTCAATCCCGCGGTAACGCTGAACTTCAGCGATACGGCTTGAATAGAGCCCTGTGTGACTGGGCTCATCATCACAGACCACCTGACAACAACAACACATAGTTAGTGGGAATCCTGCAGCATCAAGCATCAAATACTCATGACTGTACAGTCTTATGTATGACTGGTATCCTTTTAATGGTTTGCATTAACAATATATTTACAGCGTCTCTTTTTGTGGTCCTGAATATTGAAAACGGTGAACCGTCGCTGAGGGCAAGGCGTTCTGGAAACGATGGGTTTCATTTTCCAAACAGAGACATTCATTATGTTCTCTTCCTGACTGGAGATAGCTGTGACATTAATGAGTGTGTGTGTGTGTGTGTGGTCGGTGTTACCTGTCGGCTGTCGTGTTTGGAGGAGGAGCTGCTGTTGCTGTGTGAGGGGGAAGAGATCTTGTGAGACATGGCTGAACTTCTCTCCTCTGAGCCCATCTCCCTGCAGGCCGTCTCCCTGTCCCTGCAGTCCGTCTCCCTGTCCCTGCAGTCCGTCTCCCTGTCCCTGCAGTCCGTCTCCCTGTCCCTGCAGTCCGTCTCCCTGCCCCTGCAGTCCGTCTCCCTGTCCCTGCAGTCCGTCTCCCTGTCCCTGCAGGCCGTCTCCCTGTCCCTGCAGTCCGTCTCCCTGCCCCTGCAGTCCGTCTCCCTGACCCTGCAGTCCGTCTCCCTGCCCCTGCAGTCCGTCTCCCTGTCCCTGCAGTCCGTCTCCCTGTCCCTGCAGTCCGTCTCCCTGCCCCTGAAGTCCGTCTCCCTGCCCCTGAAGTCCGTCTCCCTGTCCCTGCAGGCCGTCTCCCTGTCCCTGCAGTCCGTCTCCCTGGGATTTGAGGATCCTCTCTCCTTGGGACTTGGGCTTCTCTGGGTCAGTGAGGCACTGCAACCTTGTCCATCTGGAACATCCCTCACTGAGTGAGAGAGAGAGAGAGAGAGAGAGAGAGAGAGAGAGAGAGAGAGAGAGAGAGAGAGAGAGAGAGAGAGAGAGAGAGAGAGAGAGAGAGAGAGAGAGAGAGAGAGAGAGAGAGAGAGAGAGAGAGAGAGAGAGAGAGAGAGAGAGAGAGAGAGAGAGAGAGAGAGAGAGAGAGAGAGAGAAAAAAGAGGGATTGGAGAGGGAGAGGCAGAGATGTTATTGATCTTTAGGAACATTTAATTGACACAATTTAGCTAATAACTATTGTACATACCAAATTCAAATGCAAAAAAGTTTTTAAAAAGGTCACTGTTGAAGAGAGAGTTCACATATCAGATGAAGGGAGAACTGAAGTCCTAAAAAGCTTTGAAGCTCCTTAGTCTCACTGGGAACCACAACCACTCTGAGCGAGAGAGATGTTGTTCTGACAGAGTGCTTCCTTTTAGCTGCGTCTGTGTCCCAAATGGAGCCCTATTCTCCAAATTGTTCACTACGTTTGACCAGAGGGTCAAAAGAGAATAGGGGCCCATTTGGGACGAAGCCTGTGATTCACTGTGCTGGTGAGTCATGGTCCAACAGTATGGACTGTCAACATTCATCAACGTACATACAGTGTGATGAACAGACACTTGTGCCCCTTAATTGAAGTAAAATAGAAACAAATATTAATGTGCAATAATTACCGCTTGATCATACAGGATAGTGGTGAATAAATATCACATCACACACTGACTGGCAACTAAGGTGAAAAATAGACTACTGTCTTTGGTGTGTATCAGTAGATCAGTAGATGAGCTTCACAGTGTGTGTGTGTGTGTGTGTGTGTGTGTGTGTGTGTGTGTGTGTGTGTGTGTGTGTGTGTGTGTGTGTGTGTGTGTGTGTGTGTGTGTGTGTGTGTGTGTGTGTGTGTGTGTGTGTGTGTGTGTGTGTGTTGTGTGTCGTTGTGAGAATGATAAACAACCTGGGTGAACTAAGGTAACTGTAAATTATACCGTCAGATCACAAGGCAACATACAGCAGGCAATCAATGCAACATGCTTTACTGATGCTAAAAGAACAGAGGTGCTACTGAATGTGTGGCCAATCAATCTCAGTGGAGTTCCAATCAATCTCACTGGAGTTCTAATCAATCTCAGTGGAGTTCCAATCAATCTCCCTGGAGTTCCAATCAATCTCCCTGGAGTTCCAATCAATCTCACTGGAGTTCCAATCAATCTCACTGGAGTTCCAATCAATCTCCCTGGAGTTCCAATCAATCTCACTGGAGTTCCAATCAATCTCACTGGAGTTCCAATCAATCTCCCTGGAGTTCCAATCAATCTCACTGGAGTTCCAATCAATCTCACTGGAGTTCCAATCAATCTCCCTGGAGTTCCAATCAATCTCCCTGGAGTTCCAATCAATCTCCCTGGAGTTCCAATCAATCTCCCTGGAGTTCCAATCAATCTCCCTGGAGTTCCAATCAATCTCACTGGAGTTCCAATCAATCTCCCTGGAGTTCCAATCAATCTCACTGGAGTTCCAATCAATCTCACTGGAGTTCCAATCAATCTCCCTGGAGTTCCAATCAATCTCCCTGGAGTTCCAATCAATCTCACTGGAGTTCCAATCAATCTCCCTGGAGTTCCAATCAATCTCCCTGGTGTTCCAATCAATCTCACTGGAGTTCCAATCAATCTCCCTGGAGTTCCAATCAATCTCACTGGAGTTCCAATCAATCTCACTGGAGTTCCAATCAATCTCCCTGGAGTTCCAATCAATCTCACTGGAGTTCCAATCAATCTCACTGGAGTTCCAAAGTAGTTTCTTTACAGCAATTCGACCATGAAGGCCTGATATACTCAGTCTCCTGTGTGTCTGTTACTTGAACTCTGTGAAGCATTTATTTGGGCTGCAATTTGAGGTGCAGTTAATCTCTTCAACCTATGGGGGTGCTATTTCATTATTGGATAAAAAAAACGTGCCTGTTTTAAGCGCAATATTTTGTCACAAAAAGATGCTCGACTATGCATTTAATTGACAGCTTTGGAAAGAAAACACTCTGACGTTTCCAAAACGGCAAAGATATGATCTGTGAGTGCCACAGAACTGATGCTACAGGCGAAACCAAGATGAAACTTCAAACAGGAAATGAGCAGAATTTTTGAGGCTCTGTTTTCCATTGTCTCCTTATATGGCTGTGAATGCGCCAGGAATGAGCCTGCCCTTTCTGTCATTTCCCCGAGGTGTCTGCAGCATTGTGACGTATTTGTAGGCATATCATTGGAAGATTGGCCATAAGAGACTACATTTACCAGGTGTCCTTTGTCTAAATTGGTGCATAATCTTCAGCTGCAGGCATTTCCCCATGGGATTCAGAGGAGAAAGCATACTTCCACGAACGATATATCATCGAAGAGATATGTGAAAAACACCTTGAGGGTTGATTCTAAACAACGTTTGCCATGTTTCAGTCGATATTATGGAGTTAATTTGGAAAAAAGTTCTGCGTTTTGATGACTGAATTTTTGTGTTTTTTTGGTAGCCAAACGTGATGTACCAAACGGAGAGATTTCTCCTATACAAATAATCTTTTTGAACATTTGCTATCTAACTGAGAGTCTCCTCATTGAAAACACCCGAAGTTCTTCAAAGGTAAATGATTTTATTTGAATGCTTTTCTGGTTTTTGTGAAAATGTTGCCTGCTGAATGCTAACGCTAAATGCTACGCTAGCTATCAATACTGTTACACAAATGCTTGTTTTGCTATGGTTGAGAAGCATATTTTGAAAATCTGAGATGACAGTATTGTTAACAAAAGGCTAAGCTTGAGAGCTAGCAGATTTATTTCATTTCATTTGCGATTTTCATGAATAGTTAATGTTGTGTTATGGTAATGGGCTTGAAGCTGTAGTCATTATCCCGGATCCGGGATGGCTCGACGCAAGAAGTTAACTCTAATGAACGTATTCTCTGCAGCAGAGGTAACTGGGTGTTCCTTTCATGTGGCGGTCCTCATTAGAGCCAGTTTCATCATTGCACTTGATGGTTTTTGCGACTGCACTTCAAGAAACTTTCAAAGTTCTTGACATTTTCTTGACTGACATTCATGTCTTAAAGTGATGATGGACTGATGGACTCTTCTGCTTATTTGAGTTGTTCTTGCCAAAATATGGACTTGGACTTTACCAAACAGGGCTATCTTCTGTATACCACCCCTACCTTGTCACAACACAACTGATTGGCTCAAACGCATTAAGGACAGAAATTCCACAAATGAACTTTTAACAAGACACATCTGTTAATTGAAATGCATTCCAGGTGACTACCTCATGAAACTGGTTGAGAGAATGCCAAGAGTGTGCAAAGCTGTCATCAAGGCAAAGGGTGGCTAATTTGAAGAATCTAAAATCTAAAATATATTTGTTTAACACTTTTTTTGGTTACTACATGATTCCATATGTGTTATTTCAGTATATATGTCTTCACTATTATTCTAAAATGTAGAAAATAGTCAAAATAAAGAACAATCCTGGAATGATTAGGTTGTCCAAACTTTTGACTGCTACGGTAGACATTTGAAGTCGGAAGTTTACATAAACCTTAGCCAAATACATTTAAACTCAGTTTTTCACAATTCCAGATATTTAATCCTAGTAAAAATTCCCTGTCTTAGGTCAGTTAGAATCACCACTTTATTTTAAGAATGTGAAATAATAGCAGAGAGAATGATTATTTCAGCTTTTATTTCTTTCATCATATTCCTAGTGGGTCAGAAGTTTACATACTGTACACTCAATTAGTATTTGGTAGTATTGCCTTTAAATTGTTTAACTTGGGTCGAACATTTCATATAGCCTTCCACAAGCTTCCCACAATAAGTTGGGTGAATGTTGGCCCATTCCTCCTGACAGAGCTGGTGTAACTGTGTCAGGTTTGTAGGCCTCCTTGCTCGCACACGCTTTTTCAGTTCTGCCCACAAATTTTCTATAGGATTGAGGTCAGGGCTTTGTGATGGCCACTCCAATACCTTGACTTTGTTGTCCTTAAGCCATTTTGCCACAACTTTGGAAGTATGCTTGGGGTCATTGGCCATTTGGAAGACCCATTTGCGACCAAGCTTTAACTTCCTGCCTGACTGATGTCTTGATATGTTGCTTCAATATATCCAAATCATTTTCCTCCCTCATGATGCCGTCTATCTTGTGAAGTGCGCCAGTCCCTCCTGCAGCAAAGCACCCCCACAACATGATGCTGCCACCCCAGTGCTTCACAGTTGGGATGGTGTTCTTCGGCATGCAGACCTCCCCCTTTTTCTTCCAAACAAACATAAGTATGGTCATTATGGCCAAACAGTTCTATTTTTGTTTCATCAGAGCATTGGATATTTCCACAAAAAGCACAATCTTTGTCCCCATGTGTAGTTGCAAACCGTAGTCTGGCTTTTTTATGGTGGTTTTGGAGCAGTGGCTTCTTCCATGCTGAGCTGCCTTTCAGATTATGTCGATATAGGACTCACTTTACTGTGGATATAGATACTTTTGTACCTGTTTCCTACAGCATCTTCACAAGGTCCTTTGCTGTTGTTCGGGGATTGATTTGCACTTTTCGCACCAAAGTACGTTCATCTCTAGGAGACAGAACGCATCTCCTTCCTGAGAGGTATGACGGCTGCCTGGTCCCATGGTGTTTATACTTGTGTACTATTGTGTGTACAGATGAATGTGGTACCTTCAGGTGTTTGGAAATTGCTCCCAAGGATGAACCAGACTTGTGGAGGTCTTCAAAAGAAATCTGAGGTCTTGGCTGATTTCTTTTGATTTTCCCATCATGTCAAGCAAAGAGGCACTGAGTTTGAAGGTAGGCCTTGAAATACATCCACAGGTACACCTCCAATTGAAACAAATGATGTAATTTAGCCTATCAGAAGCTTCTAAAGCTATGACATCATTTTCTGGAATTTTCCAAGCTGTTTAAAGGCACAGTCAACTTAGTGTATGTAAACTTCTGACCCACTCATACAGTGAATTATAAGTGAAATAATCTGTCTGTAAACAATTGTTGGAAAAATGACTTGTGTCATGCACAAAGTAGATGTCCTAACTGACTTGCCAAATCTCTAGTTTGTTTGAGAGTTTGAAAAACGAGTTTTAATGATTCCAACCTAAGTGTATGTAAACTTTGAAAAACGAGTTTTAATGATTCCAACCTAAGTGTATGTAAACTTTGAAAAACGAGTTTTAATGATTCCAACCTAAGTGTATGTAAACTTTGAAAAACGAGTTTTAATGATTCTGTCTGTCTGTAGGTCTGTCTGTCTGTAGGTCTGTCTGTCTGTAGGTCTGTCTGTCTGTAGGTCTGCCTGTCTGTAGGTCTGTCTGTCTGTAGGTCTGTCTGTCTGTAGGTCTGTCTGTCTGTACTGTCTGTCTGTAGGTCTGTCTGTCTGTAGGTCTGTCTGTCTGTAGGTCTGTCTGTCTGTAGGTCTGCCTGTCTGTAGGTCTGTCTGTCTGTAGGTCTGCCTGTCTGTAGGTCTGTCTGTCTGTAGGTCTGTCTGTCTGTAGGTCTGTCTGTAGGTCTGTCTGTCTGTAGGTCTGTCTGTCTGTAGGTCTGTCTGTCTGTAGGTCTGTCTGTAGGTCTGTCTGTCTGTAGGTCTGTCTGTCTGTAGGTCTGTCTGTCTGTAGGTCTGTCTGTAGGTCTGTCTGTCTGTAGGTCTGTCTGTAGGTCTGTCTGTCTGTAGGTCTGTCTGTCTGTAGGTCTGTCTGTCTGTAGGTCTGTCTGTCTGTAGGTCTGTCTGTAGGTCTGTCTGTCTGTAGGTCTGTCTGTCTGTAGGTCTGTCTGTCTGTAGGTCTGTCTGTCTGTCTGTAGGTCTGTCTGTAGGTCTGCCTGTCTGTAGGTCTGTCTGTCTGTAGGTCTGTCTGTCTGTAGGTCTGTCTGTCTGTAGGTCTGTCTGTAGGTCTGTCTGTCTGTAGGTCTGTCTGTCTGTAGGTCTGCCTGTCTGTCTGTCTGTCTGTCTGTAGGTCTGTCTGTCTGTAGGTCTGTCTGTCTGTAGGTCTGCCTGTCTGTAGGTCTGTCTGTCTGTAGGTCTGTCTGTCTGTAGGTCTGCCTGTCTGTAGGTCTGCCTGTCTGTAGGTCTGTCTGTCTGTAGGTCTGTCTGTCTGTAGGTCTGTCTGTCTGTAGGTCTGTCGGTCTGTCTGTAGGTCTGTCTGTCTGTAGGTCTGTCTGTAGGTCTGTCTGTCTGTAGGTCTGTCTGTCTGTAGGTCTGCCTGTCTGTAGGTCTGTCTGTCTGTAGGTCTGTCTGTCTGTAGGTCTGTCTGTCTGTCTGTCTGTAGGTCTGTCTGTCTGTAGGTCTGCCTGTCTGTAGGTCTGTCTGTCTGTAGGTCTGCCTGTCTGTAGGTCTGTCTGTCTGTAGGTCTGCCTGTCTGTAGGTCTGCCTGTCTGTCTGTAGGTCTGTCTGTCTGTAGGTCTGTCTGTCTGTAGGTCTGCCTGTCTGTAGGTCTGTCTGTCTGTACTGTCTGTCTGTAGGTCTGTCTGTCTGTAGGTCTGTCTGTCTGTAGGTCTGTCTGTCTGTAGGTCTGTCTGTCTGTAGGTCTGCCTGTCTGTAGGTCTGTCTGTCTGTCTGTAGGTCTGTCTGTCTGTAGGTCTGTCTGTCTGTAGGTCTGCCTGTCTGTAGGTCTGTCTGTCTGTAGGTCTGTCTGTCTGTAGGTCTGCCTGTCTGTAGGTCTGTCTGTCTGTAGGTCTGCCTGTCTGTAGGTCTGCCTGTCTGTCTGTAGGTCTGTCTGTCTGTAGGTCTGTCTGTCTGTAGGTCTGCCTGTCTGTAGGTCTGTCTGTCTGTACTGTCTGTCTGTAGGTCTGTCTGTCTGTAGGTCTGTCTGTCTGTAGGTCTGTCTGTCTGTAGGTCTGCCTGTCTGTAGGTCTGTCTGTCTGTCTGTAGGTCTGTCTGTCTGTCTGTCTGTCTGTCTGTCTGTCTGTAGGTCTGTCTGTCTGTAGGTCTGTCTGTCTGTAGGTCTGTCTGTCTGTCTGTCTGTCTGTCTGTCTGTCTGTCTGTCTGTCTGTCTGTCTGTCTGTCTGTCTGTCTGTCTGTCTGTCTGTAGGTCTGTCTGTCTGTCTGTAGGTCTGTCTGTCTGTAGGTCTGTCTGTCTGTACTGTCTGTCTGTAGGTCTGTCTGTCTGTCTGTAGGTCTGCCTGTCTGTGGGTCTGTCTGTCTGTAGGTCTGTCTGTCTGTAGGTCTGTCTGTAGGTCTGTAGGTCTGTCTGTCTGTAGGTCTGTCTGTCTGTAGGTCTGTCTGTCTGTAGGTCTGTCTGTCTGTAGGTCTGTCTGTAGGTCTGTCTGTCTGTAGGTCTGCCTGTCTGTGGGTCTGTCTGTCTGTAGGTCTGTCTGTCTGTAGGTCTGTCTGTCTGTAGGTCTGTCTGTCTGTAGGTCTGTCTGTCTGTAGGTCTGTCTGTCTGTCTGTCTGTCTGGGATGGGATAGTATGAAGAATGGTTCATTTCCACTGGATCACATACCATGTTAACCACTAAACCCCCTGGAGTCAGTCAGTCAGGAACATTATACAGCCGGGGGCCAAGGACTGCATCCCAAATGGCACCCTATTCCCTATATAGATTAGTGCACTACTTTTGAACTGAGCCCTATTTTGATCCTAGTCAAGAGTGGTGCACTCTGTAGGGAATAGAGTACCATTTGGAACACAACCCACGTGTGTCTCACCAAGTAACAGTGTGTGTGTGACAGGTGTGTGACTAGGTGAGTGTGATGTTACAATAGAGATATATACCATATACTGTATTATATGTAATATAGGCTATATAATAGGCTATAATTCTGTGGTATACAGCATCTCCCATCAGTCATGCAGTCTGTAGGGCTGCTACTCTGATACACACCAAGGTTAATCACATTACCCAGCTTCCTCCACTACTGCTTCATGTCTAGTAGGCTACAGTCTCTGGGGTTTCACAGACAGTGGGCCTGAAGGTCACCTGACACCCCCTACAGAGCTCTGCTACACACCAAGGTTAATCACATTACCCAGCTTCCTCCTCTACTGCATCATGTCTAGTAGGCTACAGTCTCTGGGGTTTCACAGACAGTGGGCCTGAAGGTCACCTGACACCCCCTACAGAGCTCTGCTACACACCAAGGTTAATCACATTACCCAGCTTCCTCCTCTACTGCTTCATGTCTAGTAGGCTACAGTCTCTGGGGTTTCACAGACAGTGGGCCTGACGGTCACCTGACACCCCCTGCCTGTCCCTGTCCTGTAGTCAAACCCAGGATCCATCTCCACTCTCCCATCACACACACACACACACACACACACACACACACACACACACACACACACACACACACACACACACACACACACACACACACACACACACACACACACACACACACACACACACACACACACACACACACACACACACACACACACACACACACACACACTC